>NC_053450.1:31360635-31459204 GCF_015227805.2 Hirundo rustica | reverse complement strand
AAGGAAGGAAGGAAGGAAGGGAAGGAAGGAGGAAGGAAGGAGGAAGGAAGGAAGGAAGGAAGGTCCTCCCTTCCTTCCTTCCTTCTTCCTTCCTTCCTTCCTTCCTTCCTTCTCCTTCTTTCTTTTTCTTGTTTCTAGCTGCCACTTGAGCTACAAAACCCTAGGAACAGGCATCTGTCCAAATAATGGTTGTACATGGTTTTGTATTACTTCATGTAATTAAAATGGAACAATCTTTCAGACTGTCTTTCTTAAGACTAAGCCAAATAGAACCCCTTGTGATGGTGGGAAGATGACATTCCACCAGGAACACGTCCTGTTCAGCAGCAGGAGGCTCCCCACACAGCAGTCGATCATCATTATAGCTGTGCATATTATAGCCATGCTCCTGGAATGGATAGGGGAAATCTCCTGCCAGGAAAAGGTGCGTCTGGGAAAGAGTAAGCTACGTATTATTCACTTTAGGTCCTGTGAAAGCCAGTCTGCTACTTTTTGAAGACTAGTACCTGTATTTGTGTAAGTGGTATGATACAGGGACACCTGTAGGTAATTAGCCTAGTTTCATTGCATAATCAATTGAAGGCTTGTGAACTAGTAAAACATATGTGAAGAAAGCAGTATCTTTTAAAACATTTTAGACCTATTTTATCTAATTTTGACTGAATTCTGGTAACTAAATCAAACAATTGGACACTGCTGCTGCTAGTAGTTATGGATATAAAGGCCAAAACCAGAGAGGTCCTCTCTTTCATGCTGATTATCCAAGTTATGCAATCAAACCAGGAGTTTTAAATTGGCATATCAGTTGGGAAAGTCATGCCAAGTCACTTCTGACATTTCAGGTCACAAACAGTCATGGGAACATCTTTCAGATGTTGGCCTGGCGCCTCGGAGAATTCTCAACCTGTATCATCTGGTGTGGGTGGATAGAGCAGAGGATAATGCATTCTGATATCATGAGACCATCACAATCCACATTAGCTGAGATGCAGAGCCCTTCCATAATTATCTGTACTTACAGAAGGGTATTTTGATGAAAGAAATACATTTGCAGCCAAATACACAGGATGAAGTGAACTTGAAACAGTGGTATTTTCACACATTGCTTTCCCAACTATAAGCAACCCTTTTGGTGCAAGATGCTACTCTGCCTACTGGGATTACTCATTGCATCCATACGGTGAGTAAACATACACCCTTCATTTTTGGTAACAGAGGAAATAGTAAGCTTCCTAATGTATGTGAATGTATACACCTCTGCTGTCTATTGAAAAATAGCAAAAATATTATCTAGAAGGGAAATATATGTGTATTTAATTTCTCTTCTGCTTGACTAAGTGTGAGGCTATTGGGGTAAATTAAGTTCCACACATGGTGTAAAACTGGGGCAGGGAAGGAGAGGTTCAGGCCAAATATGCTGGCATAGTTTAACATAGTGTCAATCTAGAAGTGAGTCTGTTGATCCTCTGATCATTGCTAGAATATAGTGTAATGGTTCCTTTGACACCTTTGTCTTTTATTTCATCAGTATGTAGTACATGACATTTTGTACTCGTGAAAGGTGCTGAACTGACAGGCCTCGAGACTGAAGTCTTCTCTTTGTACACATATCAGACGATACACAGACAAACACAGCATCCCCTCTCTGCCTCTTTCTCTGTCTTTCCTACACTTCAACCGCTTTCTCTCTGCAGCTTTCTCCTATGACCACCATTTGAAGTGAAAAGACCTTCCGATCTCTGCAGTTACGGTTTGCTGCTAATATTACCAGGAAGGTTGCCTGCCCTGAGTGAGTTTTGTGGGTGTTGTTTCGTGATACAGAAATATATTTCCATGAATTTAAGTAATTCTAGCTCATTTCATGTGGGTCACAGACAGTCCATTAGTCTGTAATATCTTAAGGTTACCAGTGACCCGCACTAGACTCGATCTGGTAACCTATAGCACAGGTGAAATGCTCCATATCCTATTTCTGCTCCTGCTCATATATGAATTGTTCAGTATAAGGTTAATCATGCATACAAGAGATTTTTTTTCTCTGAAGTGCACAGTGGATCTGTGGTTTGGTCCTTTCAATCTGTTCGGAGCAGACAAAAGGGATTATGAATGAGCAAAGCAGAAATTACAGTTAAGAAATTTGTCTTTATTCACGCAGCACAGAATTCCCATTGGGAATACTGGATCCACCGTGCAGATCAGAGAGAAAAATTTTGCCTGCAGTATGGACTTCCAATGGCTTTACCATTCTTGCACCTAGAGGGATGAAGAGGGTAGGGGAAGGAGTTATTGTCTCCTCTCAGTTTTTAATAATGTGACCTTATAGTGAAACAGAAAATATTAAACCATCCACATTCAGAACCAACAGCTTGCAAAACTTAACTTCAAAATGGATAGTTAGTTTCTGAAGTTGTCATTTGCCCTATGTATTTTCCAAAGAGATATTTTATGTTTGTCTATCATTGACTTAAAAATAAAATAGTGTAAGTTTTGAAAAAAAAAGTTTCAGCCCTCAAATAAAAACACCATGCATAATAAACCTATAACTTTCATACAATTTGCATTGAGCAGCAAAATTACATGGGTTGGGATGGTGGTGGTGCAGGCACAAAGTTCAGAATTCCTGAAAAGCAGATTTCTAATGAAAATTTTGGGCAAGGTCTCTCTCTCTCTCTCTCTCTCTCCCCCCCCCCCTTTTTTTTTCTTCTTTTTTTTTTTTTTTTTTTTTTCCCCCCCCCCCTCTTGGTATGCAGAAATGTGTTCCCTTCTTTTCAAAAGGTTTGCTATGTAATTAAGGCTTTGTTTACTTTTCACCAGATGTAACAAATGACTTAATTTTTTCTCAAATAATATTTTAAGGAGTTCTACCTTTCATAACTTGTTAATAATCTTGTAAATTATTGAACAAAACCAGTAATATAAAAGAAAAAAGTACATACATTTGTGTGAAAGGCTGAAAATTAATAAGGGATTTTTAATATTTTTTACCTTTAAAATTACATAGGATGAGTTTAATATTTTTAGTAGTTGCATCATATTTCTATTCCACTGACCCATACAAAGAATCATATGAACATATACTTAAAATATTTTTGTCAAGACTGCCTTTGTATTAAGGATCTGTTTGGTGATTAAGGGTAAAAAACTGCCCCTTATCATTTTTCACACTTGCATTTACTCATACTTTCAGACTTGTCTCAGCTAGATCAACTAAATTTTCCCTGAAAGATTGAGAACATATACAGCCTCACTCAGTCACAGTCCAGAAGGAATTCAGTTATTTCAAGAAGTCTCATTACACCAGATCCTTCTATTGCCTCCTGTTATTTATCTTTCAGTACTATCACCTTTTACTACCCTTTCTTCTTCCTTAATTCAAATTAATAAAGTCCTGCAGTGAATGATTCTTCAGTTCCTTTGAAATTTCTTTTGAAAGAGTGAGAAGTCCTCAAAAAATCACAATACTCATAAAATGGTTGAGAGAAAAAAAATCCTTTATTCTTTCCTCTAGACTTCAGTGACACTATGAAGTTTCACATAATTTGCAGACTGCATCTCATAAAATACTGGCAAAATTTATTCAATTCAAATTAAATAGATGTAGCACAGAGTAATCTTTCTCTATTAAATATGTCACTTTTTGCAATTGTTTCTTAATATCCCACACAGCTTCCATCTAAGATTAGCACTTTCTTTGCTGCCACAGTTTCACTAACCTACTGAATTATTCACTGAAGCATAACCTTCAGATATCAGGTTAGAAAGACCTTGATTATGGCAGGAAGTGAACTGTATAAACCATTTTTCTTTAAAAGAAAATTTCTCAGTATAGAAAAGTCTGAAATGAGATAAGTATTAAATGTGTGTAAAAATTAAGTTCATAATTGATAGGATTTTAGTCAGCTGTGACATTCCTGTATTTTGTTTATAATAATGTACAATAACAGTCTAGATACCACTTAATAGTGTAAAACCACGTGCATTTCCATGGTGCTTATTTAAAGTACAAACCAGGGTATCCATGTTGGTCTCAGCTGTAGAGCTGTGGAATCTCTCACATGTATTTAATGTACTGGGTGAAGGATATTTGCATCCAGTTCCTGATTTTGTCCCCCTTCCTGAAAATTACTTTTAAGGGTCTCTCAGCTCCAGAAACCATGATGACAGAGTGAAAAGCTTCCCTACAGCAAACCACTGTTATTGAACATTATTTTGTGCCAATCCATTGTTTAAAGGTCATTCGAACACCTACCAACAGCTTCGGAAATGCTTCCTCTGCGAGGGTTGAAATACAGACTCACCACTCACTTGTCTGCTTCTCATGACCTGTCCAATGGCATCCAGGAGCTGAAACGTAATTGTGAAGTTTAACAGGCTTTTAGAGGTACTATGATAGCAAAATGTCAGGGCAAACAACATTCTACAAATTATTCTGCTATTCAAGCGTACAAATTTTCATAATGACTTGACCTAGAATAGGAACAAAATGTGTTTTCCTAACGTGGGTGATAACTGCATAATTATGCAACTGATTCTGCTAATATTATTAGCCTTATGTTACTTTCCCAGATGTCAGAGAAATGGCACAGAAGGCGAAAACAGGTGGCAAGTTTGTTGGATGTGGCATATTAGTGCAGTGCAGTTCATAACAGAATTTTCTAAGTAGATTTGTTGACCGCAGTGTGAAGGACTAAAAAAACCATGCTGCACAAGGATTTAGCATTTTGGGTGTAGCAGGGGCTTCAGCAAATTTTGTGCTGTGCCATGAAATGTTTGTTCAGCTCCAAATTTGAGTTTGTATCTCTTGTTTCTAGATCTCAGTCTCTCCTAGTGATGTCTCTGGATTGCAGGACTTCTCAAACATGTGAGGGTGTTACTTTTGGGTAGCCAAATTCATAATGGATGATTATGTGAATTCGTAAGTCAGGTACCATTACAAAAGAAATACAAGTAATGCAAAAGACACTATTGATTTAACAATTATATATCTATCTATATCTATCTATATCTATCTATCTTTTCAAGAGCCCTTACACAATAATAGGCATTTAAAAGCAGTGGGGGGAAATATTAAAATATGGCTTGCTACTGTAGGTGTAGAGATTATTTTTTTCTTTATGTTTTTATACATATTATGCATACATACATCATAAGAACACATACAGTCGTGTATCCTTGTACACATTTATTTAATAATTCAAATTTCTATGTATTCTGTGTTTATTAAAGAATTATGCCTTTGACAAAAAAGATCTGCAGCTGTGACATTTGAATTGCAGGCCAAACAACCATGCAAAAGAATTAAGTTTCCTATATGGAAAAGAGGCTAAAATGTGTATTTAGGGAAATTGATAATTTTAAAATTAGAAATATATATTTGGAAGTCACTGTGGGCATGACTTAGTATATATTGTTAATTTCAGTTAACTGCATCAACTGCCCAGGAATTGCGTTGAGGGCTTGCAATTCTTAAGTTCCTGCATTTTTGCCTTTCAGTAAGGCTTGCTAGAAATCTTGTCAGTCTTAAAATAATTGGAAGCAAAGTACAAAATCAGCACTGAAAATGGAAGTTGTAAAAGACAGAAAAGATTGTGGTAGGTAGCGGTTCCTCCAATAGAATAGACAAAATGAACAATTCATTATGTGCCTGGGCATTGCATGATAATCTGAAACCCTGATTAAAAGGAATGCTATTAAATTGATTTTTTTTTTCTTTTCCCAATTAATTGATCTGTCATCAAGACAGCAAAAATGTTGTGTAATCTGAGGCAAGCTACCTTTGTTTAATTTTTTCTTTCTCTCCTTCATGGGAATGTTTTGAAGAAGCAGCTGGCTGTTAACATGTAGAAAATTTGCCTTTAGTGGAGTGATAGAACCCAAAATACGGCAAAAGCTGTTGTTTCCAACATTGTTCAGTTGGAATGGTTTTATTAATTTCTGATACTGCATATGCAGTTTTGCAGAATCCTTTAGAGCTGGAAGCAATAGAAATTAAATCTCTAGTGAAAAACAGAAAGGTATTGCATCAAAACTTGCTTTTTATGTTAGGACTTTGTGTAATTGATGGACAAGTGTGGACTTCGAAGGGTACACTTTCTTCAGATTTGTAGGCATTTGGAAGGTTAATAGCAGACATATGTTACAGTGGTTGCCAATGGCAACCCCTGTGATTTGGGTTGGGTTCAAACAGCCGATCAACCCCACTTGTCCCCACTCAGTAATTCCCAAAGCTAACCGTGCAGATTGTTTTGGGGATGACATTTTAGACACGTGTGTCTAGTTGTCTCTTCTATATGTATTCATCTAAACATTTATATTTATTCCATCACCACATTACACAAGTGTGAATGAATCTTGGCTGACAACTTAGCAGTAAGCAATGGAGAAGGATATTATCTTTCTCATTTAACAAAGAGTGAACTAAGATTTTAAGACTTACAGAAAGCTTCAAAAACCCTCTTTTCTTGTGCCCATGCAGAAACATACCTGGATCTTCTGTGCCAGTGGCTGCTTTGGATTGCTACCAGTGATGATATATAAGTTCTTGGAAACAGCTTTGGGATTCCTAGCTTTTATTATAACAGGATTTTTTGTATGATGGCATTCAGATTTTTAGGCATACGGGTGTGTCTGTATGTGAATATTTGTTATACCTGGAATTATTAAATATTCATTGACATCACATATTCATATACAGACATTTTCTGTGATAAATTGCATATACTATCTGGTGACAGCGAAGCTACTTCAGGATCTAGTTGTAGTTAAACTATGGAAGTGAAAGCTGTTAAGAAAAAAAAAAAAAATCTCTCTTTAAACAGCTCATAGACACGTCCTCCAGTCACAATGGGGTTGGTAGAGGACTTGTGAAGCCGTCCCTAAAGGCAAGCAAACTGCACCTAGGGAGATCTAAAATATTATCCAGATAACATGAAATGGAAATTCTTTTTAGACATTGCTAAGCATCTTGGATAAAATAAAAAGAAACCTCTGAACCATACTTTGTGTCCACCCTTAGTGCAGTCTTGGACCTCCTATCTATAGTGACCCCTTTCCTCCTGCCTACACTGCCTCTCCAAAGCTTGACTCTGTTGCTATGTTGTGCATTAGGGGGGAAGAAGCAAATGTGAGGCTGTGTACAATCTGTTGATGGTAGTTTTCAAATCTTCGATCACGTTCTGCGGGACACAACACACAGTCATTGCTAGACTCTCTGAAATGGGTGCTGTTGTTCTGATTGAGGTATTTATCCAGCACAACTTCATTTCTTTTTGATGGCTCATGCTTTCTCAGGCACATTTCTGAAAGTGCATGGTTAAGCCTGGTGGACAATAACATACAAAAGTGATTTTTTGAAGTAATGAGGAATATAGGAAAATAGGTATAAATACAATTTACTGTTATATGTCAAGACATCCTCTCCTTAGTCCCCAGAGATCTTTTTGGTATATTAATGATAGCTGAACAGAGGCAGAGTCTAGCTGCCCTCTTCAGAGTCCTGGATTACCTGCTCTGGCCTGAGGGGTTTCTGGTAAACATCTCTAAATTGTGAAATTGTTCAGGACCAGTTAGGGGTAGATTGCGCACATAGTGAGGGGTTTGTGCAAACATATGTGGATGTCTCTAATGTAAACTGCTGTACTGTTGTTCTGAATGTAGCTTGAGGGGGACCACAGTAAGGACCACAACAGGTGTCATAGCCCTGTGTACACCCAAATGTCACCCTTCTAGAGAGGTAACCTCTTCCTGGTCCTAAACAGGAAAGCGTGAAGTGAACCCTCTGTTCTTTGGCATGAACTGCTATTGGCATCCATCTCCTGCTTCCTCCCACCCCACACAATCATGACTAATATACCTGCACTCCAGTTAATTTCTCCTGTTAACAAGCCGAGAAGACTCAACTTCAGATCAGGAAGCTACTGTAAATATATTTTATTGAGTTGTTCTGAAATAAAGCCAAAACTTGTCTCCCGGACACATGAAATGGAGATGATCATGAGAGAATGGTGAAAGAAAAAGGTCACAAAGAGCATTGTGAAGAGCTTAAAAAAAAGAAAAAAGGAAAAGAAAAAAAAAAAGGAAAAATAAAGGAATGTATTTAAAGATTGCAAGAATAGGGAACTGATGGAGGTATATTCAATATTTACAAATG
Source organism: Hirundo rustica (assembly GCF_015227805.2). Taxonomy (NCBI): domain Eukaryota; kingdom Metazoa; phylum Chordata; class Aves; order Passeriformes; family Hirundinidae; genus Hirundo; species Hirundo rustica. The sequence goes on along the minus strand of NC_053450.1, from coordinate 31,451,055 downwards.
TGAGTGAAGAATTAATTCAGAAGGAAATTACACCAAAGGGGCTATGGAGAGGAAACTGGTAGTAAAGGAGGAAGGAGGGGGTGAGCAGGAGAAATTACTGAGGGAAGAACAAAAGAAAGAACAAAGAAATGAATAAAACCTGTCTGACTCTGCAGTTATTGTATTTTGGCAATAAATATTTGCAGGTGCTTACAGTAGTTATTTCCCCACTTCTCCTCCCCTTTTTCCTTTCAGAACCAGCTCACAAATCAGTAAAATATCCAAAACAGATGAAACTGAAAAAACGTGAGTTCTGCATCTAAAAGCACAGCAGTCACTCCACAACACCCACATCACTGTAATGATGTTTTCCTCTTTCTCTATGCTGGGAACCACATGGAACTGACCCGTCCTCATATTGCACTAAACTTGAAGCCTCCTCTCTCTTTCACAAACAAAAAAATACAAGTTTTTCTTTGAGCCTGTTCACAGATCCCAGGCTTGTTTGCTGTTTGTGTGTTAATTTTTTCAGCTACGCTTGGCATTTCGTAGTGTTTGTGCATTTACTATTTTTGTGCGTACTAATAGTAATATACAAATGTAAAATGTTTCTGGGAACTTGCTCCATTTCAGTCATCTCTACAATTCTGTGCCCACAGGGTGGTCCAGGTTTCCTCCTCCTCTGTCTGCTGGGGGCCCTGAGAATGTGAATATCTTTGTTTTTTGTTTTGTTTTTTTTTCCTGTGCAGGTTCCAAAGGAAATCAGAAAATGTTTGTAAGTGCATCTCTCGCATATTTCTATCATTTCTCTGCTAATCTTTGTTTGTGGTTGTGGTACATTTAGTGTATGGCAGTGGCAGTTTCACCTGCCCACTTTTATGTGTCATTAGCTGTCACCATGCTGCCGTGACTGTAGACAAGTCTTCACCGAGAGCAGCTTCAGCATCGTGTCTGGGCCTTGTAAATCCTGGCAGCAGCGCTACACGTGCTGCAAAGGCTTTCTGACAAAATAGAAAAATGACAATTAGTGATGGCTGAATTCGGGAGACGGAGGAGGAACACGCTTTGGTCATGGAGAAAGATGCATTTAGGTGCCTTCAAGCATGAGACAACACTTTACATTTCAGGCTACAGTTTTAAAGCCTGATAGAGAGACCCCTTCGTCCTGCAGAGCTCAAAGCCTGCATTAGTATCTGCCATTTGCAGAACGTCTCTACTTTGTCAGGGGCTAATTTTCTGCTGGTGGGAACATCACAGGATGATTGAGGCATTATCACTTTGAAAAGAACCTTAAACACGTGATCAGTCTATAAACTAGATTTTGCTGAGTGCGAGCTGGGGTGCTGGGCCTGGCCCCCTTGGCTTCAGGGGAGCCACTCACTTCAGTAAGGTTTTACATGGTCTGGACTTCAGATTTAAGAAGAAATGCTTTATTTTCTGCCCAACAGACAATAAGAGTTAATTTTAGTAAATTATTCTGAGCTTTGCAAATGCTAGAAATACATGTTCATTTAGCGTGCAGGAGTTTTGTTTACAATGGGCATTAAACAGAGGGAATGTCAGTGTAAGAAGAGGTGGACTTAATGGGTTAAAAACTGTGTAAATGTTACTCTAGTTAAATTACAGCTTGTTGTTCAGATGAATACTCTCCACTTCTCATATAGCTTTAAATTATGGACAAATGCTTGCAATTGTGAACTACCTACATTGTGGCTGCCTGTTCCCAGGCTTCATCAACCCTAGCTGTCCAATGGGATTACTGTAAGCTTTCACGGCAGTCTGCCAGCCACTGATCAGAAATTCATATCCCTGGATGTTAGATTGCTCTCTTTATTCCATCCTTGTGATGGCTGTGATTGCTGTCATGGTGTTAGGTTAGAAATTAGCATTTTGTGGCCCAAATTTTGCCATCCAGAACATAATCAGAAAAAAGAGGGGAGGGGGGGTGTGGAAATCAAAGAATAGTAATTTCATCTGTCAAAGAAGGGAAATGCAGTGTTACCATGATACAGATGTCTACGAAACTTAGGTCAGGAAATGTTGTGGTATTTATGGTCCTATTTGGTGAATGCTTAGGCAGGTGGTGTTTTTCTGTTACTGCAGACCTCTTTTCATAGATTAATGATTTACCTCTGATAAAACAACAACAAAATAAGAGTAAATAAATAAAAATCCATCAGTGAAACTATAGGTGTACTTCAGAAACTCTTAAATTAAAAAAAACAAGGGTCTCTAGCAGATACTTTCAAGGACATGCTGAATTAATCACAAGAGGCTGGTTAGCAGGAGGTCAGGGAAAGACTTCTTAGCATCATTTTGGGTCATATGTCTAGAGGCGATGGCAGTATGTATGTGCTGTATTGTAATATCCCCTTCCTAGTTTTCTTGTCTCAGTCAGAAAAGGCTGAACACATATTGCATAGGGCTCTTGAAAGGAAAGAGACACTGGCAAAAATCAGTAGTTGGGAGGTTTTTTCCTGTTCTTTAAAACGGAATCGTGTCTGACTGACTAATTTAAATGTGGCATTGTTTTTTATAAGATATGTACTATATTCAGCAGATTGTATCCCTTGTATTTTGTTTTCTAAATGCATTATATCTGGTGATACAAAGGTGGTGATTAAACAGCCCAGTGGTAGTCACTGGTAGATTTAATGAACATTTATTATTGCTCTAAACAAAGATTTTTCTATTAATCTGTTTCAAAACAATTCATCAGGGCTTATTACAGAAAATTATGGAAAACAACTGTTTAAAATTTAGTGTTGAGATATGGTTAGGTCCTTAAAGGTAGCTTGTTATCCTTTTTAGGCAACTCACAGACATGCTAATTTTTTCTGTCATTAGCACTGAACAAGCTGGAAGGATTCTGACATGCGAGGTGCACAGATTCTGTTAGGAGCCTTGATTTTTATCCACCCAAGCTTATCCGTCATCTTTAATCATGCAAAAAGCAGGATTACTTAATCATTTCATTTTATTGAAAAGAAAAAGAAAGATTTACATTAAAATGATGACATGCAAGAAAAAATAAATTGAAAATGATTATGAAGAAAATGTAACATAGAGACTAAAGCTCCATTGGTTCTGTGATGCTCATTTAAAGCAATGATCTAGTAAAGCCAAAGTATAAAAGTAATGATAATGTTAGCAGTGGAGGTATAAGCATCTCTGCATTTTTACGTGCATTCTGACATGAGGTGTGTAGTTTATTGGCGCAAATAACTAAGGAAGATACTGTTTTTCACCTAAGCTCTGTTTATTCCTTGCATTAAGTTGCATCTTTGTCTGAACTAAGCGTATTTTAGCACACAAATATTAAGAGGCAAAGCATACTAGCATTTTCACAAGCACTTCAGTATGCATGTGCCTGCCTGCTATCTTCCTATATAGGATAGACAAAAATTATACTGATTTTTCGACTATCTATAAAAATAATTGATTTAGTGCAAGTGTGAATTTTATTTTGGAGATAAAATTAACCAATTATTCATGAATGCCTTCTGTGGCTTTTGAATCTCAGACATTGCATTTTATTCTGTACCTGTTCTAAGTTTCATACACTTAATTTAATGTATTCATTTTTTTTTGTTGTTTTTTCTCTTTATACATTTTGAATATTATTTTAAGGTTTTTGGGGCTTTTTTCTGATATAAAATTTTTGCCTAGTCATATCAGAATTAAATTTTTGCCTAGTCATATCAGAATTTAGGTAGTAAAAGAGGTGAAGAGAAATATACCTGCAAACTTCTGAAGCCACAAAACATTTGTTTAGGAAACATATTACAGTTTCCATAGAAAGTTTGTTAAAGGAGAAAACAAGGACATATTTTTCTATGTGAATATATACAAGTAGTGTATTTCATAGCAGAAAATTTATCAAAAGCACCACACTTATAGGTTTTGGTCTGATATTTACATAAAATGATGCATTAAACAAGTAATTACATTACAAATCAATGTTTAGCAATTAGGTCATTAATAATTCATTCTACTGTAGTAAGTTGAGGGAATTTAAGGTTGAATACTCTTTTATCAAATTGTTTTAGGTACATAAACATTTAATGAGAGCTGAAAAAATGTCCAGATTTTTCCTTTATTGTGTAACATTTCTAGGTCTTGAATACTCATTTTATTTAAAGAGTAAAAAAGAGAAAACAAAGTTCAGTTTTTTTTCACCAGTGTGAGAATCATATATTGTTATTATAGTTGGAAATGCAGAAATAAGAAAAAGAACAGGAAAGATAAAATTAGGTGTGTAGAGATCTATTTGTCTTTAGTTAGTCCGTTTCTGACATAAGCTTTGGATGCTGCTTGGCTGTGAGAGCTAACTGTTTTGAGAGGCAACCTTCTAGCAGGAGACAAATGGTTAAAAATATCATGAGGTAAAACCATAAGACTGAGGAAAAGATTTGGAATCCCTAACTGCAAGAACAAGCCTTGTTGTTTGTGAGTTCTGAAAGGATATAGTTATGATTACAGGGGAAAAAAAAAAAGTCTATAAGGAGTTTAACCTTCATATAGATTTCTTCTGCTTGTATAAATACTCACTCTGCTACCATGGACATTTAAAATATTTGAGTTTTAAAATACCTGAGTATAGGTGAAAAAAACAACCAACCAAACCACAACAAAACAATAAGCAGAGCCCCCCCTGCCTCAAAAAAACTTAACTAGCTAAGCAAAACTAAAACAAAACTACCTTTATTTTTTTTTAAATATATTCTATTTTTGCTCTTGCTGACTGCATCTATCTGTCTTTAAATTTCATCATTCTTAGAAATTGAGCTGGACTCTTGGCAAGATATTTTAATGTAAGACAAATGTCAGCATTCTGTGTGTGTAGTAACTCTGAACATTTTTGGGCACAAGAACAATGGATTTGTACATTTTCTTCTAATAATAGAAGAGAATATAAGGGATTTTATACAATATACAGCTACTTCCCTGTAGTGAAGAATTAAAGTCAACTTATTTTATACATTCAGACTGAGTAATACACTGAGGATAAAAAAGAGTCTTACAACAATAAATTTTATTCCAAACTAAGTAATCTTTCTATATTGCTGTAAATTAACCTAGACAGTGCCTATATTACATAGTTTATATAACTGGTGTTATCTTCCTGATTGATTCATATGACTTCCCTTGGTATGATCAAATATATTTTTCTCACTTTTTAAAAAAAGAAATGGAAATAGTCATCTTTCCTTCTCTCTCTCTCTTTTTTTTTTTTCCCCCAAACTGACAAAGGTTATTCTTATGGCATGATTCTTGTTCAGATGTGGAATTAGTGCTTTTTTGATGGTTGTGCTGAAAACAGAATTATTTACTGAAAAGAATTAGGTCTGATCTTATCCTGACTTATTTTCATGCTTCTAAAGCTGTGTCCTTAAAAGACCTACAGATGTATGTTTACAATTTGAGTATTTGCTTATCCACTTGCAAAATGTTAACAAGTATTTTGCTGTTTTGGATTCTATCAGAAAACTTATATTTAACAAATGGATTTTGTAAAATTTGCCATGCTATAACTTGAAGAATCTTATTTTTGTCCCTTTTGTGGATGGATTTTGTATTTGAAACTGGGGCTTGTTAGGGTTTGGTTTTTAATTTTTTTTTAAACAATTCTACTGATATTGAAAGTCTTTTAAGTTTTCATTGATTCGAGATAAATTATAGTCATAGTACTGAAAGCAGATGCTTATTGTTTTTTATATGAAAGAACATGAAAGAATCATTCAGTTGTTAGCAATAATGAAAGCATAGTAATCAAAAGGAGCAATGATAAGTGATAAAAAAACTCGACCAGATTTTAGTCACTATGACCTTCAAGCAATAGGTGGCAGTGTTACCTAAATACTCTTTGCTTTGTATTGGAAAAGAATGGGAGTACTTAGGAAGGAACAGGACATTTGTTTTACTTGTACATAATTGCAGATTTGTACAAACAAATATCACATCATTAAGGATTTTTCAGAAAGTTGTCCTACAAAAATTAAATTCAGTATCCGCTATCATCTAAAAGATCCACATTTTTATGTTTTCTTATTTATTAGTTGATGTTGATATTGAAAATATTCAACTTGTGTCTAAAAAACAAGAACATTTTCCTACTACATGCTGTATTTGAAAATGTGATCCATCTTAACTTCATTACATATTTATAGTAATAAACACCAAGCACACATTTAGAAAATATGTTACAGAATGTACTTTTTTGGTTTATTACAAATGTATACATTTAGGACCTAGTTAATAAAGCTTATAACACATAGCGCTTTTTAGAGGTTATGAGATAACCTTTATGAATTCTTTTTGTGTGTATAGCACAGTATCACAGAATAGACTTGCACCAATATACAAATACTATTTCCCTCTTTATGTACAAGTAGGCAATCCTTTCCACACCAGAAAAGCATGCAATAGTAATTAAAAAAAAAAAAAAAAGCATTGCTTATCAAAATTGATGCCTTCATATAAATGTCTAAAATGAGTATGCCAATATATGTATATTCACTTAAGTATAAAATGTTTCACAAAATGCAGCACGGTACATTACAAATAAAACCAATTTGTTTAAGCCATTCTGGTCTTCTGAGTGTTACTTATGTATATCTCATCATATAATAATTAAAATACATACTGACCAATGCAGCAGCCATATTCCATACCATGTGTTCTACCTCTAGGATACAGCTTTCATACAGTAGCGGTTCCAAGGGATGTGTTCATCAGTGTGTGATAGAAACACTACGCAGTACTTTTTTGCAGTTTGGAGTGGGGTGAGGGGGAGAGGACTTGTACAGTATTGTAGTCTTAGTTTGATAATTACACCTTATCTATTTACTATGGTATATTTATCAATTTTTAGTTTAAAAGTAGGGTGTTGCTTGTAAGAAGGAGAATAAATGATAATCATGCTAGAGAAGGAAGATAGTGATGGATGGAAGCAATGATGAAATGTGTCTGATAGGGTAGTTTTCTTCTGTACCACCATTTCGTTGCTGCTTTGGGATTACAGCAAAATGGTGGCTACTTATATTTTATGGAAAATGTAAATTTTATTGTAACCTTCCTATAGACTCCAAATTGCTTCTCCCCTCTATCCCTATTATACTGTTTTGTTAGAATGAGTGCATGGTTTGCCTTCTGAATCTTATGGCACTACGGAAAAGGAAAAGCTCCGTTGAAAAATTCTGCATCAGCAATAAAGCCTTCCCTTATGTGTGATTAAGCCAAAGCATAATCAAATGGGAAGATCATGTTTTCTTACATCTACAGATAAGATACTAAATGGCCATAGGTAAATAAGATTTGGAGTGTATTCCTGTTTTGCACAGCACAGAGCTACTGTAGCTGAGGCAAACGTTTGTGACTCCTTTTTGGTTTTGGGGATAAAAAGTCTGTACTATCGAAAAATAGTAAGTGATAAGTAGCAGATATTAAGAAGGAGAAAAGGGATAAAGTCCTAAGACTTTGCTTTTTAGCCTCACTGTTTTTCTCTTCCAAGTAGTTGACATGGCATGGAGTGACTAAACTGTCTTGTAAAAGATCCCCTTATCAACCGTCTTGGGCAGAGTTAAGGTGCTGAGACAGTACCTTACTGAAACAGCACCTTACTGAAACAGCTTTTGGGTTTTGTCACTTTCCGGGAGGATTTTTCCCAAGTATCTAATTTTTAGAAATGAAAAGGATTAGAAAGCATGGCTCTAAATATGATTGTCTTGTTATCTAAGCAGATTAAAAGTACAAAGAATGCAGGAAAACAAGAAGCAAAGAGAATTGAGCAGAACCAAATTAAGAAAACAAAGTGAAAGGAAGAGTTATGCAGGACTGGCTTTATACAATAGATATTATACAATACTGGCTTTTCCTTAGATTCTGAAGGAAAGATAACTTATAGAATACTTTCTTTCTGAAAATACTCTGTTGTAATTAAAGTGTATTATTACAATATGGGGCATTTGTAAGATACAATTTTATCTCTCTCCAGATAGGTATTTAAAATTAAATGTGTATAATATTATCTAAAATTTCCTTGCCAAATTTTATGATGTTCCTGTTGTAAGCTAACTCGGTTCTGAAGGTGTGATATTTTAAATACTAGAAAAATAATCAAATATATATTTTTAAATCAGATTCCAGAGACTTGTTGCACTGTTTACCAGGTGGATATAAGTGAAGTGATAAAGTATTGAATTTAAAGCATGTTTTAAGAGAGCACACACACTGACGCTACCTATTTTTAAGGAAGCAGGTTGTTTTGTTTGTACAGCAACCTTTCTTCCTCTGAATTTTTTTATAACTGATTGAATTTGCTGTTGTGATAACTGTGTACACATATATCCATACGAAAATATACCTTACCTGCAGACATACTGGTTACCTATAAGCAGAAGGGGTGAATGGCTATTAACGTTTATTTGGATGTGCATGCACACACTACCCCTGTTAGCATATCCTGGCAGCTGGAGACAGGAAAGGTGCAATGCTCCCAGTGCACCTCCAACTTCCACCTTGCCCTCCACACGTTTTATGCACCTGAATCACTCAGGGGAAATGGGGAATCACAGCATGAGGTAAACACAACGTTGCTGAATCATTGCTGAGGAGCGCTTACATTTAAACCTCAATATTATTTTTGGTTTTAAATGATTTTGCCCTGAAATGCCCAAACATATTTAAATAGATATTTTCAATGTAAAAATGGCAAGGATATAAATATTTTTATGATACAATCATAAGCTTTCGGTTGCAACACGACTATTTGTTACTCCAGTTTCTTATTTATAACTTGAATATTGGAAACATTGCTAGGGAGGGCCAGGTTAGGAAATCATTCTGTTTTATGCCTAACAAAAAATATACTGGTCTCAAACTACATGACCTTACTTAAATTTGGATTGATTTTTTTTCTTTTCGTAATTTGTTTATTTTAGCTATGTATTTACATGTTAAGATTCGAGTACTTTGAATCTCTATACTAAATGAAATAAAGCCCAGGAAGACCTGAAAATCCATTTCTTCATTTTACATATTTAAAAAGAACCGATGTGCACCATACTTTGATTTTAATAAAAAAATCATAAACCTAATCCCACTTATACCAACATCTTAACCTTTAAGCATTATTAATCACACTCTAAAACATAATTTTACATGCTAAATATTCTATTTAAAACTGCTTAACAATAACATCCATATTTGTGTATTGTACTATAAATATTTCTGGTTTATAGAGGAGTTCTGTAGTCATTTGTTTTTAAAGTTTTCTGCCTTATGTAGAAATACATCTTTTGGTTCTTAAAAATAAAGGACAAATATATGATGAACACAAGTTTTAATGTAAGCACTTGAACTTAAATAATAAGAATAAGAATAAATTCATTCCAATCCAAATAATTTCATAATGTGCTCATGGCAAATCCAAACAACAGCAAAAGTAAACTGAAACATATAAAATCCTACAAAATCACAGCTGTGCAGATTGACATTGGTTTGGTCCAAGTCTGTCAGAGTTGCAGTTGTGATTTCTGTTTTCACTGTAAATAAAACTGAAATAATCTGTGTCAAAAGATGTGATTAAAAATAATTAGATGCAAGGGTTTATGACATGTTGCTATAACTTTGTGAGTAAGTGTAGGACTTTAAATAAAAAAAATATTTTAAAATATCAAAGAAGTATCAACTGTTCATACACTGTAACAATATTTTTTAAAAAGTGTTCTAATATTTTCACATGTAATGATGTTAAAACTGAATCTGTTGATTATTTTATTTCTTTGTGTCAAAACATATGCTATATGTTATTATATATATATGGCATATACAGAAACTATTTAGAGGATTATACATTTTCTGATTTCAGTCACACATTCAATTAACACGTTTTCTAAATTTTACTGCAGACATTGAATAACTCAAAAGTTTTATCCTATCCAAAAAAGCCCAACACCAGGGGAACAGTCTAATCCTTTTTATTGAACAGGTATTGCTGTTTAATCAGTATGGGACAGCTCATTTAATACCTTCAAATTTGCAATTAGACTTAACTGTTAGTTTATTTTTCAGTATGTTTAAAAAATTATAAAATAACATTAAATCCTACAAACACATTTCTCTTGCCTTGATTACTTATTTTTAATAAACACAATGCTTTCTATAATGTCTTCCAGAACAAGGAGTTCAGAAGGATGTTAATTGTGATTCTGAATTTTCAGAAATTATTGGTATAATTTTGAGGTATCTATAGAAGGCAATTTTGGCTTTTCTGCTTTGTTTTACTGTTATAAATTATTTATTAAAAAAAATTACAATTTAAGTTCTTGTTATGAAGAATTTTTTGTACAAGATTTGATGTCAGTCAAGGAGAAAATTTTTACTAGATAACTCAATTAACTCAGACTAAAAAAATTAATTTAAATTAAAAGGAAAAAAAACAACAAAAACCAACACAACAACAAACAAAACAAACAAAAAAACCCCACCAAACCAAACCGAAACAAACCACAAAATACAAACCAAACATTTTTTCTTTCTTTTTTTTTTTTTTCCCCTCAACTTCTGATGCTGGCAAGGATAAAAGCTGTGCAATTACATCTCAGCAGCCATAATGCTGAATTTCATTAGATTTGTCAATCAGAAACCTCAATTTACTTGCTCACTTTCATAAAATTTAGAAGTGGGGAATGGAATGGTAACTTAGTCTTCTGTTTGCATGGTTGCAAAATTATTTCCAGCCTGTTTATTTATTTGGAAGTGTTTGGGTCAGTTACTTTAAAATTGAGTAGCAGTGGGCTCTCCAGGGAGATTTTTCTATTGGTTAACTTACAGTCAGGTTTTTCTTTTTCCCCTACTGATATATTCCCTTTATTAATTTCCTGCCATTACTCCTAGTTATACCTCCTTTTACTATGCTAAATAATTCCTTTTATGCTAAATAATTCCTTTTTTCCATTTTTGAGTTATCACTCTGTAACATTGCTGTTCTCCTTTTTTATGGAAACTGTCTCAAATTGGCAAAGTCTAAAATATGCTGAGTTAAATCTGCTATAAAGGACTTTATTGACAATTACTATAACTTAAACACAGTCCTGCTTTAATAAGCTCAGCTAAAACTGAAGTCTGAATAATTTTTGTTAACTGAAGCAAGAAATCTATTAAAAGGAGCCCTCTATTTTGAACTGTTTTGTAGTGATGTAATAGGGCAAAATGATTAAGCATAGCTTAGATAGCCAAAATCCTCTGGGTCAAATTACCCTGTCTGCCGAGAAGCACAACAGGGTTGAAAGAAACACAGATGCTGGACAAATGTTTCTGGTAAGGGGAAGAAAACTGTTACAAGACTGTCTCCTTTTTCCAGGTTTGAAGCTAATTTCAGCCTGCTGTCCTTCCCTCGCTGCATTTTCCTGAAGGTTGGAGACTGCCTAGTGCTGAAACCTCTGGATACCCTCTCCCAAAACACTGCCTTCTCCTCCTGTCTGAGGGAACTGGGGCTCGGAGCTGCAAATTCGGCCTCACTCTGATCCTAGCTGGAGAAGAGCTGGACGGGCTCATTAACTGCATGTGCCTGCAAAGCAGCACGTCCTCTTGCCCAGGGTCCTGCAAATGACTGAGCCATTGAGGAGGAAACATGCTTCACAGTGAGTAGCATCTGCAGACAACTTTTCTGACAGGCTTTGATCAAACTTCATACCTGGAATGGCCCAGCTATGAACAGGGACAGCAATTCTAGGCTGGCAGCCATGGCAAAGGGAGATGATAAAGTAGGGTGAATGTAAAAAACTCCTGCATTTTCAAACAAGGTAACAGGTTCCCCAGTAAACCTCGTGGCATGTTGGAAAAATTTGGATAGTAAACACAGATAAAACATGTTTAGTTTTCTAAACTCTCTTCTCTCTCTGCTTCCTTTCCCTGGAGAGACCCCTAAATTTAGTTAGACTTTTACACCAGCAGGCTGACAAGGATTGAAAACCACTGCAGTAATGCTGCGCTGATGCATGCTACCACCATGGTTACAGCGGGAAGGTTTGCTGCTCTTTGACACGGTGCATACGACATTAGTAACTCTCCATTTGCATCACGGCTGGTTTTGCTAAGCAGCAAGTGGATTCTACCCCGGTTGTTGTTAACAGAAGCTGAGGGCTCATTCCCTTTGTCAAGCCAGACGTTTCAAGACTACCTGTGTATGCTTAAATGGGGACTCAGGGGGTTTTCCCTTCAGCTAGTTATCTTTTAAAACTTTGCTTTCTGCATTTGGAAGGACTGGGCCCTCAAATGTCTGTTGATTATTTATTTTATTCTATTTAATACTCTAAACTGCTGTGAATTTTTGCAAAGCTTTCAGTGCAATAGAAATGTCTGTCTTTAATACATTATGTTTTCTGATCATTGAATTAGTTCTGATAAAAATTAAGTTTTCTAAGATTCATCTTATTTTGCAGTTTAAATCTGCTTTTGGAATATTTTATCTTGTCTTACAATACGATCCCTTGCTGAGAACAGAAATGAAAAATGACAGAGTTTAATGTAGGCAAAAATCCTACAGGTACTGGAAGAATTTTACACAAAAAATTTCTTCATTTCCTTTATATCTTAATATATATAATTTGTTTAAAACTATACTGCAATCCCTGGGAGCCTGTAAAAGTGCTCCGTGTAAACGGGTCCCTCTGCCCTTGTTCTTTAGACTGTAGTGAGGCTGCTGAAAGACTTGAGTGATGTTGCAATGCTTTAAATTAAATATAGATTTGGGGTTCTGAGCCTGCTGAGTTGAGTGCTGTAAACACTGGAGGACCAATCAAAACAAACATAAGTGACACAAGTGATCTTCATTGAATCATTTGGCATTTCTCTTTACTTGTTTAGAGACAGATGCTTTTGTTTCCTTTGGTGCAATAATGTTTCTAGATCTACTCTGAATTTTCATTTACAGAGAGCACATCACAAGATAAATAGCATGCTTTTACCTTGAGCAGCTAGTTAAAAATGTGAAGCATGAAGCAAGGGAGCTGTGGCATTTGGAGGCTCTGTTTTCCTCGTGTGATGAGCTGTATTCCATCTGTGATCAACTGTGCTTTCTGTTTTACAGTATCCTTACTCCATCATGTGCTGTTTATGAGTAAAATTTCCAACTTGAAATTGCTGTGGCTGAGAAGAAAGAAGCATAATGTGTGTGTGTGTGTGCGCGTGTGTGTGTGTATTCATTAACATTTGGGGTAGCAGGTGTTGAGAGCTCCTTTTCCTTGGTATGAATACATTTTGCATCAGTGGAAAGCACTGAGACATCTTATGCTGCGTTCTTTTTTGAGCAGCAGCTTAAGATTCTTTTTATTCCTTCACTAGAAGAGGACCAAGCCAAGGCCCTTCTCCAGTGCTAATAGCTCCAGAATATTGCTCAGTTAAGTGATGAATTGAGCTTATATGCTGAAAGTATTTCAGGAAAAGAGTTATCACAGAAAAACAGAAACAAAAAACACTCCCAAATTTAAAAACATTTTAATTGCTTGTGAAACAGGGATAAGAGGGTCAAAATGTCACCTTACAACTTTAATTTTTGAGCGCAGAATACTCATTGGAAAGGTTGGACTTGAGTTGGAAGACTAAATGATTGTGTGAAGATGTTATATTTTTTTAACTTCTGTCATTAAAGAGACAGGGGGCATAGCAGAGAAACTCATGGAAGAGTATTTATTTATTGTTTTTTTTTCCTTCTTGCTCTCTGCAGAAGCTTGACCTTTCCAGTGGTGTTGATTTTGTCCTTTCAGAGGCCTTTTGCATATGCAGTGATCATGTTCGCTACTAAAAATGTGACTAACTATGGAGAATTTCCTTTTCTGGCTGCAGCAGAAAAATACACTCCTTTGTCATAAAGGGAGACTATGGAGTAAAATAAAGATTAGGCCATTTCAACACCAATCACTTATTTATATAGTATAGAATATCAACACAGAGAAGCAGGGAGATAATGACCAACCCATGCAAAGGTGACTTTAGGAGAGACTAGATTGAGATGTAAAAAATAAACCAACAAAGTCATTGATGAGAGCTGCACTTAATACAAAATTCACTTTTCCCCTTAGAAGGGCAACATCACACACCTAGAATGTCTCATACGGGCTGGGAAAAGAAAGACTAGTTAGTGGCCAAGAACACCCTGATGTTCTGCACTACAAATTGAAAGTGAAGGTTACTTTATTGTAGACTTTATCTTTAAGCAGTAAAACGGGTAGCTGCAGCTACAACTGAAAGTATTGATTTTGTAATTTCAGCAAATTAAGAACAAGACAGGAAACCTATTAAACCTTTCCACTGATTGCCAGGGCACTTTTTGGTGATGCTGGTGCTGACATTAAAATTACATGCGCCTGTCTCTTTAAAGCCAAATATATACATTTTACAGAAGATAGTGCCAGCTAACATGCTGAAAAGGGATCTTTATAAATCTGTGTAATTTCACATTTCAGATGTGAAACTTTTGAAGCCTGATGACATGAATGTCAAGCAGCACATCTAAAATTTTCATAAATTATGGTTCATGTTAGATGTGCTTTCATTACATTTTAATAAATTAAAATTTTCACAAAGCCAGATTTTTTTGTAATAATAGCAAAGATTGTAATGCTAGTAATAGCATTATCTGTCAGAACATTATGAGTAATGATTATGTAAAAATCTATGTAACAAAGGCTAACATAAGAAATGATCAAATTATATTCTTCTGTATCTTGTATAAAACAAGTTATTTTATTATGGTAGCAAAAAACCAACTTCTCTTAAAGCAATATTTAAATTATTTTTAAAAATTGGTGTAATCAAATTCATGTGAATTACAATAGCTAAGATCACTTGTTTTGAAGCATTGTTTTGAAGTTTTGCTTTAATATTACTAAGTATAAATTAATGAGCTGTGTCTTTTAAGAATACAGGATTTCTAATAGTTCGTAGGAAGAATGAGGCAGAGCAGGGGAAATTATACCTGAATTCGCTCTGAATACCTTATGAAGATGTAAGTTTCCACTTTATTCAATTCATAAATATTTTGTTTCATCTGAGCTAGTATTTGGCACCATTCCAGTGTGTAAACAAGCATCGGTTTTACACACACAAATCTAATTTACAGGCTAGCCATCATCTGCATTTACCATAGTAGCCAGCAGTTTGTGATGTGCCTGTTACAGAAATGCATGGTGATAGAGCAGGTGGTGGGAATGTAAATTTAAAAGGGATTGGATTTGTGACAACAAAGGTGCTCTTAAAAAGTGTGGGAACTGCAGATAGACTGTGAGCCAAAAGTCTCCATCAGAATGGGCTTCAGGAACTTGTAGCAGGTGTTTTACACCTAAACACGAATGAGAATTCAGCAGCTTATGTTACCAGGGAAGCCTCAAAATAGTGTATGAAAATGAGTATCAGGTGTGAAAATATGTATCTAAAGATAAACGTGAGAATAGGTGAAGTGAATTTAGTAGTCAGAGAGATCTGAAATAGGTAGGAGGGGAAACCTAAGAGGAGTGCAGAGCTTCAAACAAATGAACAAAATAATTTTTCTCCGTTGAAGGAGAAATGCACATGGGGAATGCTGGAGTGCTTTAACACTTTAATCGTTCCTCCAAGCCCAGTAGAAGCTGAGGTAGTAACAGTGACTCTTTCCTGCATGTCTCTTCATTTTCCCAGGAATGCACATGTGTGCCTGATTGTACAGACCAATATATTTTCTCTTTGTTTTCACAGTAGACACGCCAAGCTACTGATGCCTGCCAAATTGGATACTGCACATTGCATATTGCAAGTATATTCACATAACACCTATAGCTCCACAAAAGCATTGCTGCTTAATTCTACTGCAGAGGCAGAAAATTACAGAGACATCCACCTCCCACACACTTCATAATCTGGGACTTCACTGAACCTGGAGCAACGACAGTGAAGAGGAGAAAGATGCAATTACTACAGGTGCACACGTAGGTTATTCAGTGTGGCTTATAAATGTAAAAGTGTCCACCAGAATAACCACTCCCAGAGTGGGATTATTTGTAGGGAAGGAGGGAGGAAAAAGGTAGGTTTTTAAGGAGGAGTCTAAAGGGATAAAATCAGTAACTGCTTGAGAGATTATACTTTATTTGGTACAGGGTAGCTTCAATAATCCAAGAAGAAGCTTTAACCTACCTTGCTGGAATTCCTTCTGGCCATTTGACAAAGCTGAGATTTTATTAAACCTACTGTGAGTTTGAGCCTTCTGATTTTTTTTCTTTGAACAGCCTTTCTTCCTACTAAACATTATTTTCTAACTTGTCCATAGCAGATACTTACTACCTGCCACTCTCCTGTAGAGCTGTAATTTTGCCAGAGTTGTGATTAGTGGTGTTTCCACTTAAATTAAATACAGGGTTTCCAGGACTTTTTTAGATTCATCAGAACCCTTAACTGCATTTAGTTTTTAATGGAATCTTCCAGTTCTGAACCAGAACATCTGCACATGTATATGTTTTACTTATTCATAAGTCTACTTATGGAATTAAATACAAACACAAACCAAAATCTCCCACTTATTGATTTCAGGACAGTAAAAGAACAAAGAATGACCGAGTGACAGAAGGTGCAACCTAAAGTGTTCAAGTCCTTCCTTTACTTGATTTGAAGATTAATACATCAGTCTTCAACATCCAGGAGAAGACCTGAAATTTGGACCGAAATAATGCCTAATAATTTTTTTTTTTCTGCAATACAAGAGATGAACAGAGACATAAACAAGAAGAACTAATAGCAGAAGAACTAATAGCCAAGTGATGTGGAACAGTTGCTGGAATATTGCACAAAAAACCATAATGTAAAATTGTATGTAGGCCTCCCACAGTCCTGGGAAGTGCCCTCATTAAAAGCTCTTTTACGTTATGCTGCAGAACTTGCTTTCCATATGAAATACTTGGAGAATCTGGCTTATGACCCAAGATGAAATGAGAAAAAAAAAAAATTAAATATCCAAAATGTTACAGTGTAGGGAATCAGATCCTGCACACCTTTACACTTAAAGAATGTGAATCTGTGCTCAAGAATGCACATGTGCACACTGGAAAATGCTGGTCTTTCTTAAAATTTGATTTTTGCCTTGAAGCCTGTCCAGAAACAGAGAAACAGAACTGTCCAAAGACCACCTGAAATTGCATCAACAAGCAACAAAATCTTTGGTACTGAAATGTTGATTTTGTAGAAGGTAATTGTGGACACCAATGTTTCCATTTCTTACTGTGTTGTGCATGAAAAGAGCTAAATTCATTTGCATAGCCAAGATAAGTTTATGTACCACTGCTATAAATGTGAATTAGTTGGAAAATATATCTACTGATGTTGAGACATTACCATGAAGTTTTAAGGTCTGATTTTCAGTACACATACAGGGAAATAAACTTATATTTGAGGGTTAAGGAAGTCAATAAAGTTTAAGTTAATAAGACTTGTTAATAACAGGACAATGCTAAGTGAAATTGCAGGAAACATGCAATTATGCTTTTAAGAAATTTTGTCATTTTAGACTTAGACCTCATGAAATGTCTCTCTAAATTTCACAGAAATTGTATAAAAATAGCAGAAGTAAAATAAATTGTTAGAAGTGTAAAATAAAGAGAGAAATTAAGAATTTAAACCACCTGAAATGGATTGCTGAACTGATTAAATCACAATTCTTGAATGATGTCACCAAAGTAGACGAATACAGATCTATGCTAAACTTAATATCAGTAACAGATTTGGCAGGATAAACAGTGATATTTTTGTAGAAATTGAAACAGAAGGTAATTACAAACTGTGATGAGGAAAATAGGAAAAAAGAAAAGAAGAATTTTTCACAATTAATTTTCTTCTGAATACAGTGTACACTACTCACATATAATAAATACAGTAGGTACATACCTGTTGGAGTCTGCACAGTATTTTTATTGTATAAGTTCTGATTTTCCTTGGTTTATTCTTTCACTTAGGTAAGCAAACTGATAGGAAACAAGTGTTCCTTTACGAAGAATTGACTTTTTCATTGAGAAATCATTGAGTGCTAAATACTCTTTGATGACCTGAAAAATGTTTCTAAGGATAACAGAAAGGAGAAATCTTTTGAAGTTTAAAGACAATATCTTTTTTTATTTCACTGCTTTCAAACAAGGAGGGGGGAGAGAGATGACTGAGAAGAGAGAAAATATGTTTTCAGTTTATGGAATTCAGTGGTGTGTAAAATAATAAAGGAATTTTGGTTTTATTTTCTTTGTTCCCTCCAAGTTTTCCTTATTGTTTAATCAATGTTTCTATTGGGGGAAATACATGAAAGGAATGATTTTGTCTCATGGTTGTGACTCATAAAGTTGTGGTTAAAGACAGAATTGGTAAATTATTGTCTTGAATCAAACTTAGAAAGTCAAGAAAATATCAAATATTTTCTAGAAATAATAAAATGAAACTCTATACCTATTTTTGTCAGATCCTTACTACTGTTTAATTTTTATCTTTTCTATAAGAAGAAGGGAATTGGGATTGAATTTTGGTTTTGGTTAAGTCTCAGAATATTTGGATATTTTTCTGAATTTACTGAAATTATTCCCTTTCTAGCTTCTTAGGTGTTCATCATTGTCTCTTGTTCACCCTTTCTCTTTTGTCTTTTTGAACTGGGAGGGTACTTTCTTAATCTACCTTCCTTTGCAATTAATACAGACCAATTAACAGTTACACAGGAAAAATGTCAGAAGTGGTGTTTCTCAATACTTTTGCTTGTTGCTCTTCTATTTACCACCATTTGCATCTCTTTTCTTCCCAACTACACTTTTATATGCCATGAGCAGTGTTATGTTCACTGCCCATGCCCATGCCCATGCCCCTCTTTTCTGCCTCTCTTCTTGCCTCTCTTGCTTCCCAGATTGGGAAATATTGATTCTATTGATCACGAGGCAATTGGGTGTGTATGCTCAGCAGGCACAAACAGTTTTCCACCTTCTGTTAATTAAGAGGATTTCCCTCATAAACTACCACACAATCTGAGTGCCTGCTAGCATCACTTTTGGATCCTCCACTGATCCTCTACTCCAGTTCTGTTTCTTTCAGTTAGCACCTCTCAAAAGAGGATTGTCTTTCCCCACAGCCCCTACGTTTTCCATACTGAGTGTGTACAAGGCTGAATGTGGCTTCAGCTGTCTCTGCTACATTTTCATGTTTCCCACTGAACTGAGAATCATCACATAATTCCCGTAAATTGGAAGGACAGGTATTACACCATTCTGTGTTGCTGGCTCTGACACTCACCTTTCAAGTGTCAGCTTTTGTGGTGGTTAACCACCTTAAATGTGGCACTATGGTGTAAACTGAACAAATGGCAATGTTATATTGTGATACGAAGAATGGAAATAGTTTTAGAATTTCTTCCTACTTTAGGATGGGGTTTTTTTCTAAAAGCTCGAAACTTAAAATGTGTTATGTGGAAAAAACTTGTTTGGTAACATCCCACTGGCATGTGATGGAGAAGTGATATTCTTTCTATCTCTTCAGTGAAATCACGGCTTTATATGTTTGCAATTTTTTCCCTGTTTCATTTAATATAGTTAGGTTTTCTTGGCTGCCTTATTTTAAGAGTCACCTAAATGCGTTAGACAGTTCAATGGAAGAGTTTCTTTTAGGCATATTCTTTTTACAGCTCAACAGCACACAGGGAAGAGATTAAGACATTTTGGTGTTCTTCCTTTGATTTCTTTGCCAGAATGACCAGAAACTGGTTAGGGTTGCAGCCTCATCGTGTCTGTGATGCCTTAAGTTTTTTAGCTTTCATATTTTCTAGATTCTGTACTGCATTAGTATATAACTCTGAACTTCATATAAAATGTTAGCAAGTTCTCTTTGCAGTGTAGTTAGACAAAACAATCCTTTTCCAGCCCAAGAACCAAGGACACCCTTGCTTCAGGCCCAAAAAGCTATAAACACCTGCTAGAAAGACTGGGTAGAGCAAACTGGGAAGATGGGACTTCACAACCTGAAGCTGTAATTGGACAATTAACCCAAATATGCAAATGGACCAAAACTTACAAAAGTGGGAAAACATGTCATCTGTCATCCGTCTTGTGTGGAGCCATGGCTGGGCTCTTTTACTGCCCAGGGTGTGTCCTTTGAAGGCCTTTTTAATAAATATCTGCTTTTTCCTTTAACAGTTTAGCCTCTGTTCTAGGTACCTGCTCAGGCATCATCTGGAGAAAAACTTGTACCTACATCTATTAAAATGAGGTATGAGACATTAACTGCTTTTTCAAATGCTACATGGATGATGATGAAATGAAGACAAGGCAATATTTTAAGAACATGAATGCTATCTTTTATAGTATAGTTTCTAAAGGGAAAAATTAGAAGCCTGCAGCCTAGGACATCTAAAATTGTTATGTTCATTGTCCAAAAAAGCTTAGTCTTGCTATCTACTCTGTACAACTTAATTCTGGACTAGGTGATAAAGTCTTGTATGCTTCCTTGAAACTTCATGGGGTTTTTTTTCAAAATGAGGAACAAATTCTTACCTATCTACTCAGGAAGATTGTAGAATGAGGGGAGGTGACCAATATGTAGTCAGGTTAAATGGAGAGTTAACAGCTGCCTGTTGAGGTCTGTTACTTTGGAGAAGTCTCTCTGCAAGTGGGAAGACTTTCTTAATGAAAATGTGGATGCAATGGGCTTCATCACTTAGCCAGATGAACTTCAGCTCAAATATGAACAGCAAGGTCAAATATATGTACAGCCTAAGGTGGTCTGTTGTATTTTGTGATGGGAAAAAGAAGCTTTGAATTTTTTTTTTTTTTTTTTTTTTTTTTTCATTTCAAGCCTTAAAGCAAATGAATATTCACATATATGCACAGACGCAGGAAAGTCAAGGGATGGGTTTAAATATTGTATTCTAAAAATCATAGGTTTCAAGTTCTTAATATGTGTCTTACCTTTCACACCACTAAAATATGAGGATTTTTAATTTGGAAAAATGATTACAAATGTAAGTGCAAGAAAATCACTATTGAAGTATGGAAACAGAGTTTCATATTTCCAGGAAGAAGGAGAAGTAGATTAGAAACATACTTTCAACTGTGAATCCATCTATTTCTTCATTAAATTATCTGGGCAGATTGAGAAAATTTGAGGGATCTGCCAGTGAAGGGAACAATATCTAAACAAGCAGGGTGCTTTTTTAAAAAAAGAAGAAGCGATGTAATGGCTTTTCTAATGTATGTTACTAAATTTTAGAATAGACTGGTGAGATAGATTTCCTCATCTCCATTGTTGTTTCCAAAGAAAGAAATATTAGAAAAATATCTATCAGGAATATTTGAGACAAGAACTTGATGTACAGGCTAGGATTATTGCTTTATGAGGTTTTTTCAGCCTTAATTTCACTTCTGAAGAGCAGGCAACTTTTTTAAGTGGTTGATAGAATGACAAACCTCTGTGGTCTCTTCATTCAACACCCCAAACAACACAAGCAATTGTAGTCAGACATCAAAAACAATAAAGGAGACTAAAACCAGGGACTATAGGTAACAACCCCAACAGCATTGTGCTGATGGAAGATGGATATGCTCTGACTGAGAGGCTGTAGAAACATCAGCCCCAGACTGATTTTCTTGCAGAGGGACCTCTTACAAGGGCTTGTGATAAAATAGGACAAGGGGCAATGGCTTTAAGCTGAAGGTGGGTAGGTTAAGATTAGACTTTAGGAAGAAATTATTTACTGCGTGAGTGATGAGGCCCTGGAACAGGTTGCCCAGAGAAGTGGATGCCTCATCCCTGGCAGTGTTCTAGGCCAGGTTGGATGGGGCTTTGCACAATCCGGTCTGCTGGAAGATGTCACTGCCCATGGCGGGGGTGGGGTGGGGAGGTGCGGTGGGGGTTGGAACAAGGTGAGGTCCCTTTCAACCCAAGCCATTCTCTGATTCTTGCAGAGATGTCTACAAACCCCTCATTTTACTGCAGCATAGCGGGGAGAGCAGGGAATGGAGCTGCAGCCTTGTGCAGGGTACATGCCCACTGCCTTCCAGCTGCCACTGTGCTGCTACTGCCTGACCCCCACGCACACACTCTGACCTAGCTCCTCTCTGCAGATCTCTTGAGCCCAGTCCAGGATTTAGGTCAAACGGTTTTGCACGCTGCAAGAGGACAAGAACAATCAAGTCATCCTGGTGGTCTCCAGTAGTGAGCGTCTCCCTCACAAACAGGGCCAAGATGCAAGGGAGGTGAAATTTTTCCTAGTCTGGATCTTCATTGCAGATATGAAAAGTATCTCCCCTTCCTCAGTGAAAATTATTCCCTCAGTCTCTGACAGACATGGGTGCAAACTGTGAGTGAGTCTACTTACAAAAATTTTTGGCAGGTATCCTCAAATTTTGTTTCAGTTTCTTTGAATTTAGAGGAATGTCACTTTTAACCAAACTTTAATTTGAGTTAACGTGCTGATCAGGCTTAGCAGGAGGAGGGCTTCTCTCACCCCCTTGGAAACAGCTTGACAAAAATGGTATCTTGGGAAAAGAGGGAAAGAGAAAGCAGCTGAAGAACCGTCAGACTGTGAAACTGGAACTCATGCCCATCACATGCACCTCTGCTGACCTGAAGGTGCCTCATACTGCAGCTACCAATAAAGGTGATAATCCAGGAATGACTGTCCACAACCTAAAATGCGCCTGCGGGGGTGGAAAGTGTTATCTACCCATTTCATGTTTGTTATAGGCCAGATGCTGAATTTCTACTGGTTCAGAACTGCAACTCTTTAATGAACCACTTAAGGAGCGCTAGGATGAGTGGTTTCCCTTTGGCTGAGTAAACCATTCTCTCCTGAGGGGCTGGGAATGGCAAAGTAATTGGAAGAGAAATGGGGTAGTACTCTGTACCCGAACACATTGTCTCCTGTGGAATATGGGTCACATTTGCAATATCTTTCCTGAAACCAAAGTTGCAAATTTAATTCACCAGATTCACATTTTTGTTCTCTGCACAAACAAAGGTGATACTACTGGAATTCTGATTAAGTCTAATGAGGGAAAGTGTAATGTATTCATTCCTTCCAATCTGGCTTCTTGAACAGATTAGCTACAAAATTTGCCCTTCTTCTTGGTAACGTAAACATAGTAAAAGGGAAATCATAATACTACTTGACGTAAAGTCAGTGCTTAATAATTTAATCTTTAAAGAATAGAAGTTAATACACCAATAGCAAATTAAGAAGGTGACATCTCAGTCTATTTACATTAATGGCTAATAATCAGCAGATTAACACTGATGCATACCAAGAGCAGGTTTATGCATGGGCAGTAGGAGGTGATCACATCCTATTCAACCAAGATGTCTTTGAGTCTACCTCAGGATTATGTCACCCAGTCAAACGATTATTAAAGAAATGAGTAGACAGAAATACTAATTTAGATAAAGTTTTGTGCAGAAATGTAATAAACAAATAGAGTAAAAAAATCATGGGAACATTTAAAGACACTATTTTCATTTGTAGTTTTTTTCTGTGTGTACACATGGTATGTTTTACAAAGTTCTCAAAGTATATGCAAGGTATGTATGCATGAATACATACATACCTTGCATATACTACACCTATAGTTGCATAAACATTCAGATAGATTAGAGATAGCCATTATCACTTTTTAGGATAACTTAATTAAACTTGCTTATTAAAACCCTTTAATTCGTTAGTGATAAAATCTTGATTAGTACATTTTCCTGCTAGGTGACCTTCTAATTTAATAGAAAACGAATTTTTAAATGGAGAAAAATGCCTGTGGCAGAGATTTTGTGCAAGTGAATAGAGTTTGTAATACACATAGGGATATAATCGAGCCTAATTAGTGAGGGTGCAAATGAATTTTTATTTCATACACCAGAAGTGTCATTGATGAGCCACGGTTCAGAGTTTGAAATGCATTCAGGCTGGCAGTATGGGACTGAAGTCTGTGGGAAAATCACAAGCTAATTCATTGATTGCCCCTTGGAAATTACTGCTGTTAATTGTTAGGTAATTA
Organism: Hirundo rustica; assembly: GCF_015227805.2. Lineage (NCBI taxonomy): Eukaryota > Metazoa > Chordata > Aves > Passeriformes > Hirundinidae > Hirundo > Hirundo rustica. The sequence continues at coordinate 31,427,050 of NC_053450.1, read as the reverse complement.
ACATGGAGCTACAATTATACTGGCCTTAGGGGGTGATTAATGTTTCAACATGTCACATTAGCAGCGGCTGGATTTTAAAAGCTTTTCTTTTCACATGGTTTAGAGACAGATGGTATATTGTCTATGGAAAATTGTTTTCTTTTATTAAAGTTTATACCAAGACCAAGTGAATGTTCTTCTTCTGCTGCAGTGTATTTTCATGTAGTTGAATTGTATGCATGTTGCCGAATGCACCTTAAGAAATAATATTTGTTTAAAAAAAAATCCCCATTATATCTGCTATGAATGCATAAAATATGCATATTGAAAGGAAATTATGTCTGCTCTTATTTTTTAGGTAGAAAATAAAAAAAATAGATAATGTAAGATTAGAGTATTTCATGGCAGCTCTTACATTATTTAGGGCTGATACAGAGAAAAGAATTGCACAATATGATATTTATTACAATCAATATAATTTAAGCAGAAACCAAATAAAACATGTTGAACAAATGCATTTAGTAACAGTTATAAACAGTATATTAATATCTCCACACTTCAATATTGTGCTTTATTCTATGTTAAGACTTTTTTTCCCTTCTTCTTGTTCCAGTAGTCAGAATAAGACTAGCATAGACTTTTTAGAATCCTACTGTGTTCTGCTTTATCTATTAATATGCAGAATTAAATTCTCAAAATATTCCATGAAAGACAGTAGTACCTGTGTTAGGAAAACTGTTTATGTATCCTGGAATTATTACTTATATTTTCTCTCTTTTTTTTTTTCTTCTATATGCTGCTACACTAGATACACATATTGCAAACTGGTGTGTTATTGGTACTCACTGTGTAAATATATTCTTGGTCATATTCCTAAAACACAGCAAATGTATGTTCTTGTTTGCAGTAGTTTTTGAAAGCACTTCAATTTCTTCTTGTAATTGATAATGGCACTAAGTCTTGTGAAGGGGTAAGTTTAAATGTCACACTTGGATTAGTTTCTATAAATTCTTAAGGTTTGTAAGATTACTTCTTTGTCTTCCATAGACAATGAAGTCACATAGTCCAAAAGATGTAATGGACCTCTGGTAGGTGAAAAGATCGGTTTCTATGACAGCATATATTTTTCTCTTTTTGTTGTTTCATTTTTTGTCTTCCTGTGATATTTCAAGTTGCAGTCATTCTTAGTAGTCTCATACAATGGTCTTTCTTATGACTCCAGTCACTTGCATTTGTATTGATTGGACCACTGCAACATATCATAGAAATCTTCATTTTTTTCAGCCATGTCTGCTAATAATTTTTAATTTCTGCTAAAGAAGAAGGACATCTGCTTCAGAACGTCTGGAGGACAAGTTTCTACTTTAGAAACAGCCTTTTTACAATAATAAAAAATCACCCAAGAAATATAGCAGAAGAGATGCGCAAATTTTGTAAACATTCTTTTATCTTTATGATTTTAATTTCTACAGAATACTATGAACTATGAATTAGCATCCACTTAGGTTTCATTAAGCAGAGTTTTCTTGCCTTCTCAGAGGACCCCAGGTGTTACCTATACATGCAAAGTATCAGTGACTGAACTGGAAGAAGTGGGTTTTATGAAGAACTTAATGCAATGGAATGATTAAAATTATTGTACAGCCAGAGATCACCTGCATTTGGTTAGTCATCCAGGTTTTCCTGGGCTTTCATTTGAATGATCAGGAGCCAGAAAATCTCAGTACATGAGTAGGTTAACCAGAAATTCTGACCACTGCTTTCAAAGAGCAATAATAGTAAGCTGATACAATGCTTGGTCAGCAGAACCCTTAAGCATATGGTTAACTTTAAGCACATGAGTAGCTCTGTTGACATTACAATTAAGTCTCTACCTACATGTTTTGTTACAGTAAGGTCATTGCCCTGGGAGGACTTCATAGGGGAAAAATACTTCAATTGGCAGCCTCACAAAGTAACTCCTGGGCCTGTGTCTATGGGATCATAGATTCATCTGTACAAAACCCTCAAATACAAGTATCTGTGCTTTGTATCCTGTAACAGATGCTAATTTACTCTAGGGCCATTTTGAGGCTTTTTAGTATGAAAGAGATGTGTAACAATTATTTATTCTTGATTTAAGAAGTCTTCATTGCCAGTGCATTAATAAGGGTGCGCACCAGATTTTACATGATAATTTGGTCATGTAAATATTTGAGGCTATAGCATTCCTCAAATGTATTGTATACATATTTATGTTACCTCATTGGATTATTTTCTTCTGAATTTCTGTTCAATTTCTGGTGGTTTATTTTTTTTATTTGTTGGTTTTGGTTTTTTTTTGGGGGGGGGGGGTGGGTTTTTTTTGGGGGGGGTTGTTTTGTTTTGTTTTGTTTTGGGGTTTGAAGGGCAATGTTATGCTAGTTTCTATATTTTATGAAAGCAGTGTCTGTGCTACTAGTCTAGTTTAAATTTAGGCTTTTATGCTAGTTGGCTGTAATGTAGGTGTTAAGAGCGTGGTGGAAAAAAAAAAGGCAGGAAACTGCATAGATTGATTTATTTTTTTCCTTTTCTAAAGTGACAGTAACCATCCTACTAATATTTATTGGGAGACTATCTCAAGTCTCATGATTTCCAGGTTTGACTCATAAATTCTGAAGGCCCTTTAGACCAGTATACTTCAGAGGACATAATGCTAAATAGAAGGTTTAGGTCACTTGTTAAGAAAAGATCTTGAAACAGGCATTGTTCTTCCATGGTTTGCAGAAGGAACGGCTGAAAAGCTTGGATGCTCTATTGAAGCATGTGTCATGGTTTGGGAATTTAATGTTCCCTTTGAAACACTACAAATCACTTGCTTTTCTCTCAATCACCCCTCCCCCTCACCCCTTCCTCCTCTGGAGGGATGGAAAGGGGAGTTGGAGATGAAAAAGGTAAAGTTCACAGGCTGAGATAAGAGCAATTTACTGGAAAGAGTGCGGAGATAAGAAAATTAGCAGTAATATCAACAATACTAATGACAGAGGATGCAAGAAGTGAATAATTTGCACTAGAGTGCTCTCCTCTGACAGTACCTGACTGCTCCCTCCACCAGTCTACTCAAGACTGAAGGGATTCTTTCACCCCCTTGTCCTTCTGGCAATGAATGGGATGTTATAGAATAGCCTCCAGGTCCTAGCTATGGCCCTCCTGGACACTGCAGTAATTAACCCCATCCTCCTGTCTGGAATTGGACAGGATGCTTGAGGAGAAGGCCACCAGGAAAATATCAAAGGAATGGGCTTGACTGAAGAACAGATGAGGAGGTGAAATAGAGGAACTTCCCTTTTCTCTGTGAAAATTTAAGGCATGTTATATGCTTTTTAGCAAGGTGCCTCTTTCCACGCCAGTGTTTTTTGTTCTGACAGTTTTCTTACACTTAATTGGAAGACAGAATTGAAGGCGGATTTGTATGGGTAAAAAGTGCCATGAAAATCATTGCACCCCTTGTCACATATATGTAAATATGCATCTGGAACAATATATGATGTTCCAGAAGAACAGAGCTCCTGACAGGAACTTTCTGTGAAGACTCTGTCCCTTTGAGTAACAACTGTGTGTGCTTTTTGGCTCTTCTCCCATTGACTCTGCCAAGGTTGCTTACTCAATGGTTCTTACACCACTGTTCCTTCATTCCCTTCCTCTTCACCATATAACTCAGTGAGTTTTGGTTTTGTACCAACTGCAAGGGCCCATTCACCTCTCTCCTGGTGACATCAAAGACAATTTGTGGGCAATATGTCTGCGTTTGCATTTAAATTATTATTAATGATTGGAAATTGCTCCAAAATTCTAATTAAAAAAAAAAAAAGGAACAAGGAACAAAACTCTCCATTATACTTTTACTTGGGATTCATTATTTGTGTAGGAGACACCAGTCTTAAAGAAAGCTATATTGGCAATTATGACTAGAAGGTATAGACCTCAACCTGAGCACATGTTCAAAAATATGTTGAAAGTTGAGGAAATACAGAATAAGTATATGTATAGAAAGTTAAAGATATGAAAGCTGCTGCTTTTTGGAAATTTCACACAAATCAACTGTTTATTTTGTAGAGAAAATATGTGAATGCCTGTTTATTTTAAATTCATCTGAGAACAGAGTCCACGGGTATAACCACTACCAAGAACCTCCATATCTGTATGTGCTTGTGATTATATTCATATGAATAAAATTTCAATCCAATTTCTTCTGTGGGGAAAAATGTGAAGCATTATCAGACTAAAAAAAGACCTGAAATGAAAGTACCGTTGAGTTTGGTCGATTTTTGGTAGGAAAAGCAACTTTTTGGACAGTCCTTTAAAATCCCTTCTTTGACCTCTTTGCATGTTTTACCACTGATTTTCTTACAGTCTTCTTTCTTAAGTAAGCCTCTGCTTTTCTGGAAAGACATTCAGAAATTAAATACTCCTTCTTGCTTTCATTTTTTAACTACTGCTTCTGATCCTTCATTTTCTGATCATTCAGTTGGACATATATCTGTACTTTTGTGTTTTGTTGTCTATTCTGGAACCCTCCTTTTTGAAATAAATCCTCTTGACCTTCTCTTTCTACTGTCTAATGACCACAAGGTCTCCTTCCCACCTTTGCTCATAATCTTATCTTTTCTGTCATTGACTGTATATATCTGTTTCTGTCACAGACAAACTGACTTCAGTCCTGTTCTTTGAAAGCATGTTTAAAGCTTGCTGGCTTGGCATCATCCAGTGTAAAATTTCTCACTTGGGCAACATTCTATTGCCCACAGCTCAAGCTACATCTTATCTTGGTCTTATGAGAAAGCAAAATAATTTTTCTCTCTGCTTTTGCAGCTCTCCCAATTTTAGACTAATTTGGGTTTTGGTTAGTTTGCTGGGGTTTTTTCATCTTTTGCTGATGATTGCTAATATTACTTCATGGACGTGGCTACATATATATCTTCACCATATTATTTGCAATCTTAAAGATGAGCTGACCTGCTGATTCTTGGCTGAATCCAGAATTCAAAGAGGCTAATTTTCTAGGAGCCTCTTGCTGAACTCCTGCCATTTACCTTTTCTTTCTGCATATGCATCTGTCCTCCTGTACACTCTTTGAATTCTCTTAAATATTTCATTACTGTGAGTAACTTGAGCATACTGAGTGTAACTTCAGTGTTTAAGGCCACTTTTACAGAGAGATGGTCCCTAAAGAAATCTATATAGAGACTGAGTGCCTCGGGTCAGCTGTCTACAGCTTTCTGTCTGGTCAAGAGTGTTTCCTCATACGATTCACGTGATGACGGTTGCAGCAAAGTTTTGCTTGCAAAATTAGACAAGACTCACTTAAAATCTATTTTGTGGCAACTTTTGTGACCTGCACATGCACAATGACCTAATTTAAAGTACTGGATATTCAATTTCTTTTTAGAGTGACATACAATATTCTGTGCTAGTGTCTGCTGCACACTGACTGCTCTTTATCAATCTTTGACACAATTTGACTCTCTTCTCACTAGTAGTTATCTTGTATATTCAAATTTGCTTGAGACCAAGGACCTCTCACTTTGTTAGATTGCCCGATATACGTTACTGCCAATTGAATATAGTCACTGAAAAACCTTGCCAGGCCCTCTTCATAATGTCAAACAATAGAAAAATCCCTGAGTAATTTCCAGAAAATCTAAGAACTTTATGATAGCAGAATGGTGAGAAAATATTGCCAAATTTCTGTACATGCTGAGACAAGAAGATTATATATGTATATAGTATATGTAGTGCAGTACGGTAAGAAAATAATCTTTACTCTCTCTCTGTATTAATCTTCTACAGCCTTCAAAGATTTTAATTTCAGTCCTTCCAGCTAATGGCATTAACCCACACTTCATTTTTAAATGTGCTTTTCTGCACTAAGTGTAACATCTGGCATTCCTGAAATCTTTTTCACAATTTCATGTACATTTAAAATGTTATTCTCTAATCATTTTGTTTTTAAAAAGGATTTTAATATGGTCTAGTTCTAAAAAAATTAAGAATAAATCAAAAAATGTAGTAGGGATTAATACAAATGTGTATTAGAAGAGCAAAGAAATCACTGAGACAAGACTAATCATCATTTAGATTATCAGTAGAAGATGATTAAAAAACAAAGGATTGTATGACAAGTTATATTGATGCCATGTTTGTGTAGCCAAATGTTTCAGCTTTATAAATGAAAAAGCCTAAGCAGCTTACAGTGAGACAAAGTAATCATTCAAATTACAAACTTAAGAATTTCAAATTACATACTTCATCAAGTCGAGTCTATTGTAACTTAAAATACATAGAGAACGATTCACTCTAGTTGAAAAACAGCATGTAATATTTCAGCCATTATGAAATTGCTCCTTGGCTTTACAAAAGTGTTAATACCATTAAACCATCTCTTTTTACAATGAATGCTCTGAACTCATACTGTTTATAACCCAACAGCTAGGAAGAACATTTTCTTATATTTAAATGGAGATTTATTTGGGCGGGTTTTTTTGGTTTATTTAAACGTAAACAGTGTTGATGTCTCTGACTGTGTGCTCTTGCTCTAATAATTAGATACTTTTGATCAACAGCTCAGTCTTCCAAATACCTAAGAGAAAGTAAAGTATTTGCTGTTCTTATTGCTCTTCTTGTCAGTAGGGTTTTTTTTATACTGTAAAGACTAAGTAATTTTGGGCAAGCTGTATGCCAAACATTTGAACTTGATTTTCTAGAATTTTATTGTAAAAAAATAGACTGGTATAGATTCTGCCTCTTTCATAATTATCTCATCACAAAACAGAGCTTGGGCTGGTAATCACAATTCTTTTTCCTTTCTTTCTGTTTGGGAACTTTCACTGAAGCAATTTCAGTTGGATGTGACAGTGAATTTATTCTTACTGAAGGGTTCCTTCAAATATCTGGCTTGTATTCAACTTCTTTACTGGTGGTATTGATGAGAGTACTGATTTGTTCTTAATTTTGGTGGATATTTATCTTTCTATCCCTTGACTGCTTCTTCTAAATGCTTTACTCATTGCTCTACATCTCACCCAAAAATATTATAAACATAGTAAATCTAAGATTTTTTTTCCAGAATGTAAGTAAAACCCAACCACGATATTTTAACAAGGCCTTTTCTTACTTCTCTGATTTAGTTTTTCTGAGAGGACATTGTGTATGGTACATGGATGTCTGAAGTGCTTTTATCTGTAACCTGTTTCTCTGTTTTGTCTGGTGATAAATCACAGTACTAACATTGCTGCGATACTGTGAGTGACGTAACAGTTCTTTTGTATCCTAGTTTAAATATAAGAGCACAAACTTTTTCATTTCAGTATTAATTTATAATAATTATATTGACAATCATATTCCTCTTGTGCTCTGCTGTAAATGAATAAACACTGGGGAGAAGGTAGGGGGATTTTGTTTCTTCCTTCCTTTTTTTTTTGTTACCAGACAGGAATATTTAAGCAGAAATTTATTCTATTAATGGGGTTTTCCCAAAATTCTACTAAAATAAAACATGCATGTCATTTTTGATAAATTAAAACATATAAATATATATATAAAAGAAAACCTGAAAGAAATATACACCTTTGTAGCTTCTCCTCTGCCCCAGGAGTAACCAAACTAGAAATGCAATCCAAAGTCTGACTCACTTAGAAAATATTAGTGACACATTTCTATTCTGGATGTCTCAAACAATCAGTGAGTTTACAGATGTGGATTTTCAGATGAGAACTAAGCTGGGGTAAAAAAAATATTAGAACCACGTTCTGGTGAGAGTGCAAATTTGATCTTAAATAAGAGGAACAAAATATTATTACATATTTTTAAAATAAAATTGTCATGAAATATGGGGTTTACTTGGCATCTTGTACAGATTTCTCTTATATAACTTTCATCAGAGATAGTCTGATATGTTTCTTATCTGTCTTCTGGAATTTGCTCCTTGAGAGCTCCTTCAACGGCATTTGGGCAACTTGGATAAAATGAGAATCCTCAGGATCAACCTTTATGCTTGCTTGATAGCTTTCATTCCTACTGGTATGCCAGATCCTGGGGCAATCAGGGACTTAAAAGCCTGGCCAAAGCAACCTTAACAGTGTTGCCAACTAGGCTCTGAGTCTTATCCTATCTTTCAGACAGAAGGGTTAGCAGACGATGGCTTAATTTTATTATAAAAATTTCCTTTCTAAATGGGAAGCCCATTTGTAAATTAGACCCTGGAAGTGGTTTGTGTTGGAATGACTGCTATCAAACAACCAAATAGCGTTTTTATTATGGGACTTAGCAGCCTGTAAGAGCTGGAAGAACATCACAGTTGACTGCCTCATCCAGGGATAAGTTTGGTGTCACATATTTCAGCCAAGTGCAGTGTCACACATCTCTGGAGTGCTGCATACATAGAACTACTTCTATTAAGCGACTTTTCAAGTTCACTGTATCAGTCAGCTCTCTTGGCTTCCCAGTAGACCAGCACCTCTTTCAGTTGCACTCTTTCCTTTCTTATGTATACACCTGCAAAACCTGTCTGTATCAGCTGTGATACAAATGTGGTTTTCTGCCAGAGATTTTATGGTTCTCTCTTTTTTTTTTTTTTTTTTTTTTTTTTTTTTTCTTTCTTTCTTTCTTTCTTTCTTTCTTTCTTTCTTTCTTTCTTTCTTTCTTTTTCCCCTATCACTGAAGAGGGGACCACATCTAAATTGGAAAATATATAATATGAAAAGATTAAAGAAAAAAAAATTTGGTCTGATAATGCCTTGGTCATAATGCTGAAGAAAAGCAATGTCACAATAACAATAGAAACCCCATTTATTATTAAATAATTATTTTACTTTAATTAATCAGATTTAATTAATTTTAATTTAAGAAGATGTAATTTTGTGTAATGAAAATGTGTGCAGTAACCTGATATATAATCATTAGTCTGATAAACAAAGACTGCCTTCTGATTAACTCTTAGTTTTTTTCCCTTTTAATTTTCTTTCCTTTTATTTTTTCTTGCCCTCAAATCCAAACCTGGAAACTACAAGATTACCCTTTTTACAGATATTTTATCATTAATCAATTATATGTTTTAAATCTTTAACTGGAATGTTTAGTAAGAAGACTGATTTTTGATTAAAATTTATGTTATACATGAATTTGGTTTTAGTATGTTATTTTATTTGTGATATCTTTGAAGTAGCAACAATTAAGGAATAAAATGGTTTAAAAAATTTTATATTGTGCCTAAAACCACAGTTATTCAATCTACTTTCTTTCTGCCATATGGATTATGTATTAAATTCTTTGTATAAATGCATCAGATTTGCAGTTGACCTAATATTCTCTTTTCTTTCTCTAATATGTACTAATATCTACTGATAAACCTATAGATTCATATTTGACTGTCACTATAAATTTGTTTGAAAAAGCCAAGATTTTTTAGTCTGATAGTAATTCTAACTATTCTTCTCTGCAGCCATTCTTGTTTTGGGAATCTGCTTTCTTTGCATACTTTTGTCTAAGAACTGACAGGTTACCCATATAAGGACAGGAGAGTATATGGAGAAAGTTGCATCAATGGTACCAGGCCTTGTCCATTTAAAACAAACTAAATGCCATCTAAAACATTACCCTATGGATTGTGTGTATATATATTTATATATATATATATATACATATCAATTCTGATCTGTCATTAGCTAATGAAGTGTAATGTTTTCTTTCCCTTGTCTTAAGTGGATTTCCTTAAGATTCAGTAAACATTTCAGCATGGGTTCTCTGGTACCAAACAAATCCAGCTGGAATCTTCATGTCCATCCCGTTCTCCCTCATTGCTCTCCTGTTTGCTTTTGATGAGGCCATTCTGCCTTTTATTTTTAGTATGCCTCCAGTTTTGCATAAAAGTTTTAGCAAAATATGACCAAAGTGTTACCCTGGTTTTTCTGAGTTTCTTTATTAGCCTTTTGATTTTCAAAAATGGAGTCAGATCTTTTAGTTACTGTAGAATATTAGAGCAGTTTTCTACCTTTCCCACAGAAGTAATATAAACAAATACTTTGTTTTTCATTCTCTGTCCTTTGTTTGCATATTTCTAGCCTGAAAACAATTGTAACTGACAATTCGTCTGGCCACTGAGGCTGAGGGGTGGAAACCCCAAAAAGCCAATCTTCTGCTAGACCCACAAATGTATAAAAAGTAAAAAAAATAAACAAAGGGGTCTCTTCTTCTCTCAGCTTTCAGCTGTGAGCTGGGATCGGAAGGACCTCTGCCCTGTGAAATCTCGTCTGCGTGTGACTGCTTTGTGTGTCTCGGTGACAGCAAAGGTCTTTCCCAACAAAGAATCCTGGGAAAAAACCCAACCACTTAATAATGTTCAAGCTATCTAACTTTCAAACTATTATACTTGGTTTAAAACTATTTGTTATTGACAGAAAAAAATCTTCTAAAGCCATTCTTCTGTGGTTTAACTTGCAGTTTCTTGTTCTGCACCAGATAAACTATTTTGCTGAAGTCTACAAGGACATTGACCTGCTGGAGCAAGTCCAGAGGAGGCCACAGAGATGATCAGAGGGCTGGTGCACCTCTCCTGTGACAACAGGCTGAGGGAGATGAGATTGCTCAGCCTGGAGAAGAGGTTTCAGGGTGACCTAATTGTAGCCTCCCAATACCTAACAGGCACCTATGGAAAGCTGGAGATGAACTCTGGACAAAGGGCATATATAGATAGAACAAGAGGCAAGATTTTTAAACTGAAAGAGGATAGGTTTAGATGAGATATTAGAACAAAATTCTTTACTGTGAGGGTGATGGGGCACTGGAAAAAGTTGCCCAGAGAAACTGTGGATGCCCCATCCCTGGAAGTGTTCAAGACCTAGTTGGGTGGGGCTTGGAGCAACCTGATGCTCCTCCCTATGGCACAAAATGATCTTTAAGGTCCCCTCCAACCCAAACCATTCTGTGATAATATGACAGATTGAATCTACGACACTTTCCAGAATCTGTTTATCAAAGAAAACATCCATTTAATGTGACATTTTTTATTTTGGATGGACTATTTTTGCATTCATTCACATTTATTTTTTACCTGTATGATTCCAGTTCCATTCTTTCATGTGTTCCCTGGCTCTACGTAAAGTTTTAGTTGTATTCCAGGTTTTATAGCGCCAAGATGCCTTTGCTTCCCCCTCCCAATAAGTATCCCATTTCCTATTTCTGGTCACAGGTACTGAATGTGATAGATTTATTAAACTTCCTTGCTTCTTAAGTTGCAATTTCATGTGTTAAGTCTTTCAGTATTCTTCAATGGAAATAACTCAGTTCCAGAAACATGTGTGTGTCAAGATTTTCCTACTCAGACAGAAGGACACATTTATTATCTGCATCTTTTCTTATTCCTTATGTCCACCTGTTCTACATTATCACCCAGATTGGAAACAGAGTAAAGCGTTCATTTAGTTCAGGACTCTACGCAGATTATCATTAATGTCTATTCACTTCTGACAGAGCAATCCCATTTGTTTTTTTTCATTCTCTTTGTTATTAATATGCTGCAAATTTTTTAACCTTCTGTTTTAATTTCCTTTGGAAATTTTAACTCATCATTTGGTGAATCTCACTTTTAGTCTATAATTTCTGACTTCCAGAAAGTATTCATTATTGCTGACCAGTCACATTTCCCTTTCCTCATAGTTTTTTACCAAACACAAGCAGAAGGAAAAAGAAAATCATATATGAAATGCAGTAACCATATATGTATATAAAAATGCTAACATGTTAGAAATAATCATCTAATAGATGAAAAGTCAGATAGCCAAAGCAATTCAGCAAAAAAGAAAAGTATATGAGAAGAATACTAAGCATGGAAAGAGAAGACTTGCCTCACTGCTTGGAAAACATTTCATGTCCTCTTGAAACACTAAATAAAGAAATCTGCTTGTGTCTTAGATTGCAAAATGTCTTTGAATCAATATACAAAATCAGATACACAGTGGTGTTAAAAAAGCCCTTGCACCTTTTCACGGTCTCAGATGTATTGTTGCAGGTCATCTGTCTGGGTCTTGATTTAGCAAGTTTCTTCTGAGAAAGAGGCTTTACTGTTACATCCTGCAAGTCATTCCCACTGTTCAAAAAATTAAAATAAATGTCTACTTTATACATCATGAATGGCCTGTCCATGTATAAAATATGATTAAAAGAATAACATAACTTTTATTTCTTTAAGTATGGAGCAACATATCCTGGTAAAAAAAAATAATAGTTTTGATTTTTTGTCTATTGAAAACATTGCTTTCCAATGCACAGGACATTTTCATATCTGGATGACTGATGCCAGGAATATGGGCATTATCTTCTGTGAACTTTTCATTTAGGAAGGTAGCTCATGTAAGTGATCAAGTATTCATATCCCTTTCCATATGACAAATTTAAATGGACTTCAGGGGGGTCTCAGTCTGAGGGTAAGCCTCCTCTGCCAGGTGCCTCAGCATGTGTTACAGTCTAAGGAGGCAGTGGACTCAGGACAATTGGTAAAGCCTGGAGTGGGAGAGCACTGAACTCCAGCTGAATTCTGTGCTGGAGAGTGCCTTGCACCATTACACTGATCTGCAGTAGGGCACCTGCACAGAGCTGACAGACATTTAATTCCTTTTGTGGGAGATTTGAGGTTTTTGGAGTTGCACTAAAAGCCAGCAGGAATACCCTAAGTTCTAAACAGCCTCGTTAAGGTCAAATTAATGACATCACCAAAGTTAATGTGGAATTGAAGCTTACCTTGTGTGAAGAGTAACTGTAAAAAATAATTTTATAACATGTTTGAGTGAGATATGTTAAGATATATTTCAACCCAATTCTGAATTCCAGTGAGGGTAAGCTTTATTGTCTTGATTGATTTTTTATGAACGGGGGAAGGTGTCTCCACATTATTGAAAGACAGAGAATAAAAAGCATGTGAGGAAACAAAAGTACCGGAGTCCATAATATGTAAAGCACAGCTTGTTATTACTATGGGGCCAAATTGCTAGCAGGTGAAAGAACAGGGAAGTTGAAGAAAGTGGGGCAAAGATCAGAAACAGTAGATGTTGATAGTTTTTCCACTTCTGTCCAGCTCTCAAACCTGCATATACAACCCTACCACAACACTGAATATATATCACCTAAATATTTTTCTGTGGAGAGACTTCTCCTATATTCATGTGACAGTTTCACATTCACCTGTCTCTGTTTTCCGTATTTAGTGCAGTGGCCTGAGTGTTGAGCAGAACTCTGCTGTGAGATAGCGTTAGGAGAAAAGCAAAGCAGGCCCAAACTTAAAGGTATAAAGATAGATTTATTAACACTCACTTAAAGAAGAAAATGAGAATCAAAATAGGACTTTCAAAACAATTCTCTTCCCCCACCAGCTTCTTTTCTTTCTCACGGACAATGCAAAAAGACAAAACTCTGATCTCTAGGCCAGTACCACTTACAAAACTGTCCCGCATCAGTCCTTTTAGAGAGAGGAGTCTCTTCTGATTTGTTATGGTAACTTTCCACAGGGAAGAACGGTCGACTTGTGGCTTTTAACTTTCACAACAGCAGCTGCCCAGGGGAAAAATCTGCAGTTGTGGACCTCCCATATCACATGTGACTCCCATATTCCTGTTACTACATATGGGCCATGGACTCATGCATACTGGGGTGTCATTTTAAAAATGAACATTTCAAATGCAAAGGATTTCTTCATCTCATGTGATAGAGATCTCTTCTTACTTCTTCACTTGAGCAGAGGGCTTCTTGTCTTGTCTCTCTCTGTTCAAACATCTCATGGGATCACAGGATCACAACTACTAATTCAATATTCACTCAGTCCATCACAAATATCTTTGCTGAAATCCACAAATCCGAACAATCATTTTCCCGAATTCATATTGTCCACAATTTAAAGGGATATTCTAGCATTTTACAGTCTGTTATCACAGCTCACAGAAGATTTTCAGCCTAGGACCAAGATAATTTGTCATCTCTTCCACCTAAGGGGTCAACTCTTCCTTCACTGATTCTAAATGTCCCCTGTTTGGCCTTTCCTCTCACTTAGAGAAGGGTTAGAGCTTCAGAAGCTTCATCTGTGCAAGGAAAGAGTTAGTATCTTGCCCAGGGCTGGTGGTGGCCATGTGATCTCTGCTGGGCGGCAGCCTCTCACACCGAGAGATCTCGGGAAAACAGGAGTCAGGAATCTCAGCAGCAAGGATCGTGGATGCCTCCTGCCCACCCCTGGTCTCATGGCGTGGGCCCAGCCTGGACTTGGGGTTGCTCCCAGGGGCCAGGGAATGTCTTCCTCAGCCCAGGCCAGCAGCAGGGCAGGCCTCAGAGTCAGCTGGATGTTAGCAGCTAGTTGGGCCTGGGCTCAGTCGCTACAGGGCATAATCCCTCCACCCCCTCAGCCCGGGAGTCACTGGGCCAACCCCGGCTGAGACGGCGGCAGCAGCTGGGCCTGGGCTGGGCTGCCAGGCCCAGGGGAGCCGTGCGGTGGAGCAGGGCGGCCCCGTTACCTGTTCCAAAGTAGGGACGAAATGGAAGTTTCACAAGATCCCTCCAATATTTAACCTGGTGTGTTCATAGAGACGTATCATTTCTCCGTTGGCTGTATTAGCTCTCAACTTCAAAAACAGTCACTTATTGGTTTATCTATGACTTCCTGAAAAAATCCCCTATGTCAAAATACCACAATATACATATATACTTCTCCTAATATATATTAACTCAATATATAAATAGATCAGAACTAACTGTAAACTACAGATATTCAGGCAGCTTGTTTCTTTCATGCTATTTTCATCTTATAATGCAGTAATTTCATTTGGTATTTAAGGATGTTTGAAATTGGTAAAATAACAGTTTAAAGTTTTTCTGAAAAAGTCAAGCTATTTTTCCAGAATGAGATACTCTTGGTTAGATTAGCTGGGAAAAAAAATATTCAAAAGATTTAAACCACTCTGTTCTGAAGCACTGCTTCATTTCTTTTTGGTGAAATGCACCACCATTATAAATACTTAGGACAGGCAAAAAAGACCCAGTGATAAGGAGAGGTCAGTCTGGCCCTTAAGGTGTAAGGGATCGGTGGAGGGGAATAGAGAGTTGAAAGAGGAAGAATTACAAAAGTTCAAAACCACTGGTGTAGAAAAGGCACAAGGATGTCATATTTTCTTGATATACATGGGTAAGTCTGTTGGAGTCAGCTCACTGGAACAAAATTAAAATTACTTATGGTTAAAAAAAAAAAAAAAGTAAAAAATTCCAAGACCTAGTCAATTCTACAAATTTAGGTTTTCTGACTTTTTGTCTTCTATATACTTTTTTTGGTGACTATGTCCCTGCTGGTTCAGAAGAACTGGAATATAAGAATTTAGGAACAGTTAGGAAGTGTGTAGTCAGCAGAATATGAAATAATTAGAAATTAAAACGTGATTGATTGCAATCTTCCTAAATTGTATAAGGGTTCTTTTGGTTGCAGATAACATTAGATATATAGGAGCAAATAAAAAAATATCAACCCCTGTGATGAGTTTGTGTCAGTTCATATTTTCAGGATGATTTGTTTAAGTCTTTATTCCTGGTCTTTAGGTATTAGAAACAGGAACCAAATAATTTACTTTTAGGTGTTTTCCAATTCTGTGGATGCTGTGAGAAACAAAGGCAGTATAAATGTCATACAAAATATCAGAAATATTCTCAGGTCTACATTGGGATTTGTGTTTTAACATCCCACCAATTACTTGTGATTACTTTCTGGTGTTAAATCCCTTCTAAAGTATTTTTTTGCTTTGGCAAAGGTACCCAGACAAGATTATTGCTATTTCTTGTTCTCTGGTCATGCAAAATTGTTTTTCCATGCCGTTTCAGAAAACATATGGAAAAGGAAAGTTGAATTCCTCAGCTGAATGAAGCAGATGTTTGTTGTTTAGTCTTAATCACTGTTGGTGAGTAGACTTCATTCACTGCCCTTGTCAATACAGTCTCCTTAAGGGCAAGAGGGTACTTTTTTTATTCAGCCACAGATTTCTCATATATTATAGAAAATCCATAGCAAATAAAGACATTCATCAAATTTTTGGAGATACTTTAATATTAAGGAAGTTAACAATAATGAAAGTACTTAAAAATAGATAATTTATTTATATTTTCAAATAGTTCTTTTCCATTGACCTTGAAAGTGTATTCTGGGCTCTATGCCATGAAGATGTAATTAATAAGGTTTTATATAAAATGGTATTTTTAATTGCATCTCTACAAATGCATAACATTTGCATTCGTTTCCAACATATACGCTAAGTGTTACTTAATTTTGCCAAGTTAGTTTATAATTATATATTGGATTATCTAAATTTTGGGGTTATTTGCCTCTTCCTGTTTTCAGATGTAAAAATGTTATTTCAAAAATCTTTTTGTAATACTAGCAAAATCTTTTCCCTATCTACTATGAGACTTCTCAGCATCTCATTTATTTTCAGAGTTTGATCAAACTTGATGACTTATTTATAGTAGGCTGTTATTGTGCTTAGTGCTGTAAAAACCATGGACTCAGTTCCAAAAACCCCTACTCTAAATCAGATCCAGGCAGTCGAGTTGAATACATTGTACAATTGCTTCATCAGTTTCCATTGAAAGATAAAATTTCTTTCATTATTTTCTCTTTATAACCCAAGAAATGCAAAATGTATGACTGTTTTCTAGTATTCATTCCATATCCTCCTTTCTGAAAATTGATATGAAGATTTGTTTAAACTGATAGCAGTAACTACCTCTTCTGTGAATAAATTACACTTCCCATTTCTGAGAGGTCCTACTCTTTTCGTCCTTGCTGACCTCTTCTTCTCCATGTACTTTAAAAAATTCTGATTTATCTCAAACACTCATGCAATCTGCTTTTCATTTTCTACCCTTAATTTTCTTATCATTTTTTGCACTCTCTCTTAACTTCATTCTCTAATCTTCTCAGTACTGCTGTGTGGCTGATGTTTTATGCCTCATATTTCCTTTTTCCTTACTTTTTATTACGTTTTAGACTTTCCAGCTCATCCTCATTGACTTTTTACTCCTTGTATATGTATTGCAAGATTGCACATACAACCTTTGGGTATGCATTCATTTACCTCTTCACATTTTTCTTTCTTTTTTTTTTTTTCTTCAGTTGTCAATATTTTTTCTTTAATGTTTTCGTCATGTTAATTTTTCATTTGACATGTGACATTTCTCTAAAATGGCTAATCTTAAATGTTTTGAATTTTTTAACTAGTTTCAATTTGATTTGTCTCTCTAGTGTTGAAAGCAACTCTGGTATTTTCAATTCTTTCATGAATGGGTTTTCATGCCTCTAGTTAAATGATAATCCCAAAATTTCTTGAAATTACTTTTTTAAAAGTGTGTATAAAAAAGATGTAAAACCTCTCTGAGAACAGTAACAGTCTTAATTTCTTGTACCAACAGTTGCATTTCTAAAGACAAACAAATTAATCCGTTCATACAATAAGGAAGCAGTTTTGAATTTTTTGTGCCAGTTGAGGATTCCATGGAGGCTGAGATATCACATTAAGACAACTCTGCTGCCCATCTCTCTTTGTAATATATTGTCTATAGTTAGCAGACAGGTTTGTTCCTGTTGAAGGCTCTTCCTCTTGACTGATAATTAAATAGCAGTGGTGGCCATGGAGCTCAGTGGCCATAGATCTTATAAAGAAGTTTTTATGATGCCTAATAGGGAGTTTTAGATGCTGTGAATAAAGCTTTATAAACAAGAATTGAAAGCAAAGATGCTAGAGGGCTAGGCAGAGATTTCGTAGGTGCTATACAATGTTCACTTTTTGGATAGGGCTTTGTTTTACATGTTTGTGCATGTGCCTACATGTGTGTATGTGTATATATATGTATATATACCCATATATACATATAGCTGTAGAGATATATATATACATACATGTCAAGGTGATGATAATTTGACAAGGCTGAACATAGCTGGGATTTTTCTGGTTTATGTTTTCTAGTAATGAAAAACCCACTAGACTAAGAGAAAGTAAGTTGCACATGAGTAAGTTAAATTCATAAGTGTTTCGAGCTAGTTTAAAATAGTTGTTGTAGCCAGGCCTTTGCTCCCCCTCCACTCCTTCTGAGGTGGATGACTTAGTTTGCTGCTGGTTAAGGAAAAGAGAGGTGGGCAGTGAGTATCTTGAATAATTGAAGCAGCAGATAATGTCAGGATAATGTTAAAGATTTCTTGTTTAGGCTTCCATCAAATGAAAGACAATCCAAAATCTCTGTCTTGTGTGAGATGCAGACTCAGGGTAGATTTTAGCCCTAAGTATTTATTAGATTTTCAGCAAATTGATTTGAGTGCTTCTGAACTGTACAAAATAAATGAGGTATAATAGTTCTGGATTAAATTTTTACTTGTATTACAGCTGCAAATGGCTTCAGTATACAAAATTACAATTTTATGGGTGGTTAATCTGTTACATGGGCCAAAATTTTATTGCACAAAAATTAAGATAGAGAGACATCAAATGCTGAAACAGATGTCATAGCTGATTTATAGCTAGCTTTTTAAAAAAATAATGTTTAATAATGTTTAATGAATCTGTATCTGATTTAAGTTCTTTCAGACTTTCATTAACATCAAAAAAGAGTACAAGTTATGTAGTATCAGTAGGACTCTCCACCTCAGAGAAATACTCATGAATCAAGTGTTGAAGATTAACTTTACATGACAACGTATACCTAAACTAAGGTGACAGTGGAAGCTTTCTCAGCTGCACTGCACTGCATGGGGGAAGGGAGAACTGAAAATGAGGAAAGGAACAAACTGGACCCTTAGTGCCAAGCAGCACAAATTGGAGTTAAGATGAATAAGAAGAATCCAAGAGCTATTAATCGAAGCTCAGCACCTCCAGGGATAAATGATTCTTATGCCTGAAATAGATTTAACTCTCCCCAAACAGTAATCTCACTCCTGAACAGGAAATGAAAATAAAAGCCAGCTACCTACTAGGCCAGAGGAGTCTCTACCTTCTGAATATTGCAGTCACTCTGGAGCTGCTAAATGTCTCTCCCTAAGTCCCCTTCTATAAAAATTGTGAATGTGAATGCCTGCATAATAATTTTTAGCTATACAGGGATTTTAAAGGGGACCCTCCTTTCTGAACCCTCAGTTCTTCCTTGTATCAGTGTACTGTCATTAATATGTAATTTACATATGACATCATTTGCCCTGTAATTTCATAAGCTGTGGTACTTCCTTTTTCTCAAATAAAGCTCTGCCAAGCAGAAAATCATTATTTCAATTTTGCAAGGGAGGAATTCTTAAAAGTTACTCTTCTAACATTCTGATGAATTATTTATTTTTTAAAGAATGTTAGATATGCTGCTGCAGTTAGTTTTCATATACATTTAATTTAGTTCACATGTTTCTCTCTTATTTTCTGATTTAAGCTACACTAAATATATGTTTAAAAGTTGCAATACTTGTTTTGGAATTTTTGAAGAAATTTTTGGCTTAAAAGTCAATGTATTTTTTCCAAGGGGAGGAGGGTTAGATGAATGCTGTGGCATTCCGCAAGTCCAGCCTTGAAAAACTATCCTTATTTAGCTGCTAAAAAGGGCAGGGAGGAAGCAAGGATCTACTACCACAAGCTTTTCTATGCCACAGTTCTTTTTTGAAAGGCTTTTTCAACATTTCCTCAAAAGCCTTTAGTTCATGTTTGGCTGTAATTCATATTACAGACATCTTTTACTGATTTGTCTGTTTCCATTGGGGTTTCATTGCTTTGGATAAATCTAGCTGCAGTGGAGTTAGTGGCAAAATTTTTACTTCATTGGCATCAGGATTTCATCTTCCAGTTCATGTTCTCTAAACCAGTTCAGGTGCAGCTACTTCAGTAAAGTTGCTGAAATCTACTGTAGCCTATTCTTCCTTTTTACTTTTCACTGGATATGCAAAACTATTTTTTTATTGATTTGTTAGTTCATCCATGAATGAGTATTATACAGAGAAACTGTGGAATTCCTGAGAATCTCTAATTTTGTATTTTGCAGTATGTAAAATCTAGGAAGGGAAGGAAAATTTCCCTCTGTGGAGCAGCCAAGGTGTTAATGAACTTGGAAGCAGATCTTAATTATTACATTTTCTAGTGGTGCTAGACTGAAAATCAAGGGCTTCTCAACTTTTGACATTGTAATCACTCGCCCATGTATCTCCACCTGGAGAAAAGTTACTTCATATCAGTTTTCTTTCTCTGAACTGGGCTGTGCTTCCTCTTTTTCCATACTTGGGGCAAGTGTTAGGCTTATTAGAGAATGTCATAAAGTTAATGTACTCTCAATGTGTACACACACATCGTTCACAATGCATAAGCACTGTGCAAGTGATGCTTTCCTCTCTTGATTCTCTTACTTTCGTAACACTTTCTAACATCATAGCGTTTTTATTTTTCAATACTGTGTCTGATATGTGAAATATGTTTTATAGAAATATCTGTTTAATATCTGGTTGAGGTTTTGTTGCGGAGCACCAGGAATCAGATCAGACCTCCTCATGATGTGGAAAGTTATGGGGCTTTTCCACCTGCTTCACCCATTTAACTGGTATTGGAGGGATTCTACCTTCTAAAGATGTTGCTCCTTCATTTCCTTAAAGGTCTTAAGCAAGATATTAGTCCATCCAGCCCATTCAACCCTTTCCCCAGATAATTAATATATTGGGCTATCTACTCCTCTGCCCAGAAACCTATGGGGGAATCTTTTAACCTACATTTACCTTGAAAGTGCTTGTTTGTTTGTTTGTTTGTTTGTTTTAAATATTTATACATGCAAAGACAGATTTCTCTTCCTGTGGCAGACATGGCTGATTTGGGCCTTTTGTTGAGGGTCATACTAAAATGTTTTTTGAATACCAAATACATTTTTAACACAAATCTGTCTCTTCCACAGCCTGCTTACCTGTCTTCAAGGGTTTACTTAAGGAATCAGAGACATTTCAGTTAGCATTTGAGTTTCTAGTATGCAGTATTAGTGTACAAGGATTGTTCCTACAGATGTAGTCCACGCTCTCCACTGAGTGATTACTCACTCCCTTAATTACTCACTAGGAGAAATTTCTTAAAAAGAAATATTGTAAAGACTATGCTATGTACAGTATTCAGGATAGAAAACTGAGGCAGAGTATGTTAATGTTTGAAGGATCCAGCACCTGTATGACCAAAGACAGCTTTCCCTGAGGGACTTGGGAAAGTTGTTAAAGTGGTTGCTCCCGAGGCAGTGCAGTAGAGAGGGAATTGTGGAAGCCAAGCACTGAACAGAGGAAATGACAGAGGACACAACCTGGCTAGAGAGGGGCAGTGAGAACTCGAATGTCTTACATTGTTAACTTCAGTAAACACTCACAGCAGACACACAAGAAAAATCCATGAAAATATCCCATATTTTCACTCCTGCCACTTCCTCATTCACCACCTTTCAATAAAGCACTAGTGTTCCCTTTAAGACATAGATACCTTATTTGCAAAGCAGTGATCATGTTTCAAGGCAGTCATACCTCTGATAGGAGATGTCATGCATTCTGTTAAGAAATAAGAGCAGAGCAGCACATCTCTGATGCTGAACGCAGGTGAAGCTCAAAGTCGTGCTTGAGCATAGTTTAGAAGTGTGATGTTCTTTCAGGCAAAGCTTAGCAGTTTTCTCTATCTTGTGAGACTCAAATGCATATGCAAGTTTGTCTTCACATATCTCTTATTTTTACAATGAATGAAAAATTTATGCTGAATGTCAAGAGATCACTTCTTTTTGGACTAGGCATCAACTGTCTCTAACAACACACTTAGCAGAACTAAAATATACATTTAACCCATATAATGCTTGAAAAAGTGCTGGATTAGATTAAAAACTACAGAAAAATATTAAATCTGTATAAAACATATTGTGTCTTAATCCCAGTATGTGGCAAGGACTGCAAGCATTTATTTCTATTAATAAACTAAGATCTTATGTTTTTCAACATAAAGCCAAAGGTAAGGATGAGTTTTAATGGAAATGGGGTGAAACCATTTCTTGAAACAGTAAAGACAGAAAACTAAGTGGCAAATTCTAATGGAAAGTATACAGCAATTCTTCAAATATACATCAGGGGCCAACACCTTGTTAGAAAGAGTAGTGTGCTGACTACAATTAGTATCCTGAACAACTCAGAGATGATCATAGACACAGCTGTTGTTGTTTAAGGTAGCAGGCACATCAATGGCAAGGCAGTACATATTGATTTGTGCAGTGACATCCTTCTAGCTATGTCATCTGAGTGAAAGAAGTCCCCAAATTAACCAATAATATAGTGTTTGAAGTTGTAGTAGTTGCCTCCTGGGACTTGTTCTGATTAAGAATAGATACCTCTCCTCTTCCCAGAGCCATCAATCCTCCTTGAAGGATTGCATGCAGGTCTCCATTGGTCAAAAACAAAATGTGAAGTCCAAAAGGACAAAGTAGCAGATGGCTGGATTTTATATATATTGAAAATTTCATCACAGGACACTGAAACTCAATCTAACTCTTAAACCACAATTTTAAGAATATTAAAAACTCTGAATAAATTTTCCTCTTTAGGTATTTGAATACAGATGTTTTAAATGTATAGTCCCATTTCCATCAAAATCAAATGTCAAAAACTGTTAGTTGTATCAACTTGATTTTCTTACTGTTCTGATTGTAGAGTCCATTTTTGTCATGGGCCACTGGCTATATCGTACATCAGCTGACTGTATGTAATAAAGGGTAACAGGGCTGGACATTGTTGATGTTAGAGCAGTAAAAAGCAGTGACCATAAATACTTAATCCACATGAACATCAATGAGAAAGTCTGTATGTAAGTAATAGCCATATGATATATAAAATGTTAATCAAAGAATTCAAGCTTTCGTTTGGATTTAAACTGTCCCCCATTTTGGTGAGATTTCTGTCTTGTAATCAAACTTTTTACATTTCTTGAATTACCTTTTTTATAAATGTTATGCATTTTGTCAAATATTATATGACTGAATTTGTTTTCTTGCTGTTTTCAAGTAGATGGGTAAAAAAATTCTTTTGACACATAAACTGAGTTTTATTCAAGCAAGTATTCAATTAAATTTTGAGAAGTATACTTATATTACTGATTTTGAGATCCAGATGCAATTGTTGACCAAGTCTGAGTTTAAAAAAATGGAAGTATCTTTTCATATATGTTATATTACAATTGCATATATATTCATATTTTCAAAAACACATAATTGCAAATGTGGCTGAAAATAAAATAATTAGAAAAATATCTATTGTCTTAAAAACAATAAAATAGTTGTTTGCATAAGTTATTTTCGATCAATATTCACTCCACGGAATTTTTTTTTTTTTTTTTCCCCCTTGGAGCTAGAGGAAAAATTAGTGTCTAGGCTGTGGCCCTCAACATCATGCACAAATAATCCTGAACAGAAGGAGTTATAAAAAAAAGCTTTTATATTTGTTAAAAAAGTAAATAAATCCAAAGCTCTTACAGCATGTACAGAGGTATGTAATTTTATCCTGTCTTCTAATTGTGCTGCAATCAATGTATACCAAGAGTAAAACCATGTTTTAAGTCTAAAGGATTTTAGAAATGCAACTGTTCCTTATTACCCAAATATAACAATTTTATGTTTTATTAGCATGTTCATTTTTTTTTTGCTGACCTAATGCTCATTTCTCAACTATGAGAGAATACAGAGGGAGGCTTTCCTTGCATCTCATTTTCTGTACTTTTTTTTCTTAATAGACATTTATAACAATTCTTCAAAAGTTTCTGTTGTAAAACTGCTTGGAAGTCATAAAGAGATTTTTCAGATTTAAAATCTTATTGATATCTTCATTGTGTTAAAAAACTTTGAATATGAAGGTTATTTATACACACTGGATGTTCCCCTTACAAGTAAATATTGAAATTAGAGCATTTTTCCAGTTTTTTTCTTATACAGCAAGGATTTCATGCAATTATATCAAAGGAGAAATTCCTTGTATTGGATGAAAATTGAATTCCATGTTTGTCCTACTGGGGTCTATTTTAGAAAAAGGAAACAGGATTTCAGTCTGCCTAAGGTAGTTTTGATTTTGTATTGCGGGGAAGGGGGGGTGGTTGTTGACATTTTATTATTTTGTCACATTCCATAGTATGAATCTCAGACCAACTTTATAATTCTTAAAAATTTGTATCTGTTACACAATTCCCGGGTTTGACTCAGTGGCTTTTAGCAGCATATACAGAAAATCAGAAATACTCACCTGAAATCATGTTCTTTAAGTTTTCACATTTAACAGGGTCCTTCCAGTCTCTTTACACTGTACAAGGCTCATTAGAAGGTAACAGAGCAAATCAGCCATCTTACTGATCCAGTTTAGAATGGCAGGAGCCATATCCCATAGGTCTTACCACTAGTGCTGAGACAACTGAAATGTTTAAATTCATTTCTGCATAATTTCGGTCATTTTTTAGGGGCAGCTGTGGTTTTGAAACCAGAACATGGAGTAGGCTGGGAATGGGCAGCTGGTGCTCACAGGTAAATTTAGAAGAGGACTAAGCTTTGTGTAGCTTTGCAGTAAATGACTTGGGTTTCTGATTGCTGCAACACAAGCTTTGTATCTTCTTGAAGGTTGAAAACATGGATGGGTTAGATGCTGCTGTTAGCAGAAAGCCACTGCAATTTAGGGAAAAGAACATCTACTGTAGTCTCGTCTATCTCGCATAAAATCATCCCAAAACAGTTTAGGAAGAATAATAATTGTTAAAGGGCTGAGAAATTTAAGATTTTCGTTTTTGAGTGATTAGGGTTCAAATTTTTTTTTCAATTTTTTTTGTAATGCCCTGCTTATTTTTGTAATTCAGGGCTGTAGTCTTTTTATATAAGCTGCAAACATCAGTATATAGTGTTAATATTAGGTAAAGGCATTTAAAAAGTGCAGTTATGACTACACTTGAGTCTTGCCTAATCATTTATTAATGGTAGTAGGTTACCTATTTTGAAAATTATTTCATTATAGTAAGCTACACTTTTGATTTTATGCTGAAAAAAAAATTACCCTGCACTCTTGTTTTAAATTAGTCGCTGTCTGTTTTCACTCCATGTCCTGTTGCATGCAGAAAGTGAAATCCACAGATTTGTAGTGGATGAAGCTAATATTGTCTGTGTCTTTCACTGCTGGCTGTTACAAAAATCAATACAAAAAACTTATGAGCATTCTCAGTACCCAATTCAATAGAAAATATGTCCCATTTTTGCAGCTTTTGCAGCATTGTTTGAGCTTCCAGGGCATGGAGGTCTGGACATACTTTTTATTGAATCAGATCCTCAGTAATGTCTTCATATATTTTTAAAGAAAACTGTGAAGGTACACACTGAAATAAACAATGAGAATTGTAGAAGTTGATGGTTACACCAGAAAGCTTGAATCAGGATGTGAAGACTGAAATCTCTTTGGCTAGCAGCAGTTTCTCCTGCAAAAATATTTTATTTCTAACATAAGGTCTACTATATCTGGCTGTATCAACTTCAAAGAACACAAACATAGTGCCTTTGGCACTGCCTAATTTTAAAAATATATATCCACCAATAAACCAGCAAGAGATACTTACTGTAATAAAAAAATCATGACGGTTAAAAGTTTTATCCTGCCAACTTTACCAGAACATGTTTCTCCTTCCTTTCCCCCCACCCCTTTCTGTTTGATGCATTCCTTAAATATTCAAAAATATATTTTGAATTATTCTTATTTCTAAAAGTCTGATTTGTGTCAGTTCTGTAACTATATTGAAGTGCCTGGAAGATATATACAGTCTGAGAGAAAGCAGTTGGCTCATGATAAACATAAGATGAAAGTGATGCTTCTAGGCAGAGATTCAAGGAAATTTCTGGAAGGCCATCCTCCCTGTCAGCTGAAGACATCAAAATGTTCCGATGGGAAAGAACTTCTTATTTCTTTTCATTGTCTTTATATATACTTACTGTATTCAGTTAGTGGCATTTTGTGAAAAATTGTCTTCTGCATCCTCATCTGCATGGACTGAGGCAAAAATTTGTAACACTTCTAATGGCTGCGTAGGAATAATGCAGACTTCAAAGAGGTCCTTAGTGGCATATAGGTGGAAATTGATACTGAGTCCAGTCACAGCCATGACTGATGTGAGAGATATATTGCTGTGATTTGTTGACATAAAATCTGGCGACTATATTAAGAAAACTAAATTTGTCTTGAAATTGCAGTGGCCAAAGAGAGGTACTGAAGAATCACACATTGTGACTTCAGACACGCTGAGAATCCCAGTTTTACCACCACTCCCCATGCATCCCCATTTTCTGTCTGCTTCACTAGGTCATATTTGTTGATGTGTAAAAGCACAGTTTACATTCAAGAACTGAAACCAATGCTATCAATAATGATGTGTATCTGAAGGTATCTTAACTTCTCAGGCAAGTATTTGACAGTATAAAAAAAAAATCATAAAATGTAAATGTTTTAAAGCTAGTAAGGTCCCCTTGATAACTGCTAAGAAAACATTTTGACATTCATTAGTGAAGTATATTTATATTTGGTTATGTTGTTCAACATATTTAAGGAATTTGAAAAACATTTTTACAGGTGGTGTGTGTATTATTTTTATGTCTCCCTGTGCTTTTTTTTTTTTTTTTTTTTCCTTTTGTTCTGTTGATATACCTGATCATTAATGCAAAGGCAAAGTCTGATTGGTCAGTCAGTCACCAACAGGGTGGTTAAACAGGGAAGCAGGCTTCCCAGAGATGTTAAATCTCCCCCTGACTGAAGAGGGTCCTGGGCAGTCTGCTGTAGCTGAGACTGTGAGGAGGGGGATTGGTCTAGGGGGCTCTTCCAACCTCAACCATTTCATGATTCTTTGATTTTTCTACTCAGTTGCTACAGAGGTCCAAATATAATACTAAAATTTATCACATATTTAGTAACTCTGATTTATTGGAAGTGCATGTCAAGATCTCACATCATCTGCTCTATACTTTTTGGAAGTAAGCTAAATAGGAATTATTTTATGTTCTACATAAAATGAACTATGATTGCTTCACCTGCAGCTAAGGAAGAAAGATAGCTTGCTCTATTCAGATTTTTTTTTAAAAAAAGTCTAGAAGTCCATCATCTGAAATTTCTGTAAAAGTATACAAGTAGTTAACTCTATCATAGGAATAATTTTTCAGGGAAAGTTTTCATCTACAAAATTACATGACTTAACTTAAGCAACTAACACAATGATTAGTATTAGTTGTTATTCCAGTGGGGATAATACAGTGAAGGCAGATCTTTCTTTGGAGAACTCATTCACTCTTCATGGATCTGGGTCTTCACATATAAAAACTGTTTCTTTAGATACCATAGGAATCACAGAAACAGAAATGATCTCTTTAAAAACCATTACTGTTGTTTTTTCTATTTCCACTGCCGTCAATCATTCTCCATTATTCTTTCTCAGGGCTATCATTTCCAGAGCTTTTCCTGTCCCTGGCAATCCCTCTGTTTCATTTTCTCTGTTTCTCTCAAACACTTGTGCACAGCAAAATGTTGCAGAAATTCATGTCCTTTTTGCCAGTCCCCAGAAAATCTCTGCAAATGCTCAAAGACTACTGACAGATGTCAGTCTTTTGGGTGGTGGTTGATTTTTTTTTCAATTCTCTATGAAGTGGAAAGGTAATTGTCTCATTGAAGTTGTTCATTAGTGAACATAATAAAGTTACCATAAGGACATGTTACCATAAGAAACTTCTGAGTATCCTGTAATGACATCACAAAACATGGATGTATATAAACCAGAAATATTTCTTATTCATAATAGTATGTTTATAATGCAATCTATTTCAAATGCACTAGATTAAGTACTTCATACTAAATTTAGCTTTCTTTTGTTATGTCACATTTATTTTATTCAACCAAGTTTTATGTGACTGTATTTCAACCACAGGATTGTCTGTGAACTGATTGTGGGGATTATCATATTGTAAGTATAAGAAACTTGAGTTATTTTGATTGGTTGCATATGACACAGCTTTTATTTCCATTAACAGACTGCATGAACAAAACTTGTAGAAACTTGAAATTATTTTGGTTTTGAATACATTATTTAATAATTTTTAATACTATATTCAAAGGCAAACATCCTGAAAACACTTCTGAAAATATAAACTTTTATTTTGAATATTTACAATAGACTTCTAAAAAGGATTTTTGTGATGGTTTATAATACAAATTGTTCATTAAACAATTGAAAAATTGAATTGTTCATAAGTAAACTGTAACATTTTTGGCAAATATATATAGTGGATTTTTTTTTTAACAGAAATATGTAATTATATTCTATAAAAGGATTTAAATAAAGAAATAATTATTAAATTTAATTATTGTTATTGTTCAGCCAACAGTGTTTCCACAGCTGAAACATGGCACCAGTTTATACAGACATTAATTCTAAAAAACAAATTTCCGTAGTCAAAAAAACAATATTTTTTTCTAAAACAGGCCAACTAATATAGGAAAAGAACTGCTAAAACTACTTATTTGTGTGAATTTTGCTATTTATTTTTAATTTAAACACTGCATGGTTTCAGTCTTTTCCACAACTGTATTATGTGCATTATCTGGAATAATAGAAAATAGGTAAAAATCAACAGCTGAATATCAATACATTTCAGAAGTTATCAAAATACATCTCACTTTGCATTTTATTTGTACATTGTCTATGTATTTATGAGAATCTCATTGTGCAGATTATAGTAATGTACTGGAGAGATATTTCCCCCTTCTGGTAATAATATGAGACCATTGTCAAAATCCGGGCAGATCTGAAGGTTGCTTGGTAGATGTGTGTATCCTCTGCCTGTGGGAGTGTGCCCATTGAAGTAACGCTTTATGAAACCACACTGCAGAAGCCAACTTGGAAAATAAAATTTAGTGGTGTGCCAGAGGAAGAAAGAGTGAACAAACTGAATAGTGTATCTCCTCTTTAAAAGTTTAAAAGTCTGCTCCTCAAAGATTATTTTGTTTGGAATTGTTTATTCACACCTTCTACAGTGAACTATTGGTTTTGCTGTCACCGATACTTCTTTTGTTTTAGCACCTTTATATCTTTTTAACTACAATTTTTCACTTATCACTGAGTCTTTTCACTTGCACAATAATGTAAAATTAAAATGGCTAAGGCACCACTAACATTAAAACATTGCTACACACCAAAAGGTAGCAGCAACTTTCACATGATCCTCTGCATTAAAACCCAATTTACATCAAAGAAAAGCAGTATGTTTGTAACAGAATTATTTCCAAGAACAAACTGTGCAGCCAAGTTACCTAATTGATTGGAGAATTTTTCATTTCTGCTTTGACCTTGAAGTCAGTGATGCCTGGAATGCCCCTCAGACCATGTCATGGGTGCTCTAGTAAAGATCTATCGTTAGATCAATTACTAAAGCAATGGAACATCTGATCCTACCCTTGAAATTAACCAGAAAAAGTAGGTCAGCACACCTTCAGCTGACACAATGAAGAATTATGCTCTCAATGACCCAGGAAGGAAACCACTGATGATTGATGGGAAGATATATTTAAATGAGAAAGTTGAAGCACACTAGAATTAAGCACGTCAGAATGATCAAGCAACTCTAGACAGCCAAGGGCCTTCAGATAACAGTAATTTTTGGCCAAATCTCACATTAGTTTATCCTCCCAAAAAACAACAGTCACATTTATAATGAAATTAAAAAAGGTTTTAGACTTCAAAGATCTAATTCTTTCCAGATGGTCGCCTTTTCTTTCTTTGTTGTTCCTTGTTTTCTGTTAAAATTATTTGCCTTTCATTTATCATATCTATCACACATATGTGATAGAAAGGTTGTTGCCATCTCTTCTGAGCAGCTAAAACCACTAAAACAGGTGTCAGAAAGAATTTTACAGGTTATAAGCGACACAAGATTTAAGAAAACTTTTCTGAGTGTTCTTCAGAGGCATTCTTCTTTGAGTAAAATTAACAAAATACTTGTGGCAATACAAGAATATCAGAACAATGTGCAAGTAATTTTAAATTATTCCATGGTCAAGAGCCTAGCATGTATTTAGAAACCACTTAGAACAGATTTTTTGGTTTAATGTCAGCAGCTCTTGCTACACCCCAGTCACTCAAACTTAGGCCTAAACAAATGTTCTCTTGCACTGGGTAGACACAATGGAGAAAATCCCAACCAAACATTCTCAAAAGGCAAAAATACACAGAAGTTTACTGGCAAAATATAGAAAATTAAGGAACATTGACTAAAGAGTAAATACAACATAACATCACCTAGCATAGACTTAGCCCATTGAACATAGAAAGCCCATTGAACATTTGACGTTATATTCCATGAAAAAAGGGTTAGAAGAAGAAGAAAGGGAGGTGAACCATGAAGTGGGTTGAGACCTGGCTGAACAGCAGATCCCAGAGGGTTGTAATCAGTGGCACAAGGTCTAGTTGGAGGCTGTCACAAGTAGTGTCCTCCAAGGTTCAATACTGGGCCAGTATTGTTTAACTTAGGCATCAGTGACTTGGACGAAGGGGCAGATGTCTGCTCAGGAGCTTCATTGGTGACACAAAGCTGGGAGCAGTGGGCAATACCCCAGAGAGATGTGCAGCCCTTCAGAAGCATCTGGACAGGTTGGAGAGGTTGGAGAGATGGGCAGAGAAGAACATTCTGAAACTCAAAGGCAAATGCAGGGTCCTGCCTCTGGTGGGTAATAACCCCTTGCACCAGTATAGGCTGGGAGCTGGCTTGCTGGAGAGAAGCTTTGTGGAGAAGGACCTGGGGGTTCTGGTGCACAAGGTGTCCATGAGACAGCAGCACCTTTGTGACCAAGAGGGCCAATGGTACCCTGAGGTACATCAGGAAGAGCATTGCCAAGACATCAAGGGAGGTGATCCTGCCTCTCCACTCAGCCCTAGTGAGGCTGAATCTGGAGTTCTTTGTCCAGTTCTGGCCTCCTCAGGACAAGAGACAAAACAGCATGGGGTTTTTGGAGCAGGAACAGCAGAGGGCAACAAAGATGAAGGGACCTACTCAATGTAAGTCTCCAGAAGGAGGGTGTCAAAGAAAATGGAGCCACGCTCTTCTTGGTGCTTCCAAAAAATATGACAAGAGATAACAAGCAGAAACTAATGCACATCTGCATATGAGGAGGAACTTTTTTACTATATGGTTGATGGCACACTGGAAACTTGACCAGAGAAGCTGTGGAGTCTCCCACACTGGACATATTCAAGAACTATCTCAACAGAATCCTGTGCCATGTGCTCTAGGATGATCCTGCTCTTGAGTGAATGGCCTGTGCAGGGATTCAACCCCCAACCTTGGTTTTCTTAGCACCATGCTGCAGCCAACCAATCAATCACCCATTCTGTGAAATTATTGCTTAAAGAGGACTGAGAAGTCTTTGTGAAGGCAGAAGGATTTTGTTATTGTTTTTTAGAACACTAGTCAGATAAAAGGTATGGTTTTGATGAAGTGTGTTAGAGATTATGTAATGCCTTTCCCAAGGTTTCTTGGATAAACCCCTTAAAAAAGGAAAAGGTGAAGGATCTTGTTTGTCTCTCACCAGATTGGCAATTTTTTTTGCCAAATCTGAAGAGGAGACTATACTTGCACTTGCCTTTTCTACAACTAATCATCCAAAGACACAGCAAACAGTACTTAGAGTAGCCAGGGATTTGGGGTAGTTAATGTGTTTAAAAATTTGTGGCTCAATTGTTGTTAGTTAAAATGACCTATTTTTTTTATTCAGCAATTAAAGGAACACCTGTCAGAGGATATTTATAATATAGAACTAGAAGTTTATTGCATTAACTTTTTCTTGGACTGCTAGGAAGAAAACTTACAATGCGCTGCTTTTCCTAAATAATCTTCTGTTGAGGGAAACATTGCTTGCTTCACTGAATATTTTAAATGGGTGTATAAGAAATATGAAACACCTGTACAGAAGATTAAACTGAACATCCTAGAGCTTGAATGACTCTGGGAGCTGAAAGTAAATTTGTGGTTTTGTTATTGTTGTTTTGGTTTGGTTTGGTTCATTTTGTTTGTTTGGGGTTTTTGTCTGTTTGTCTGTTATAAAATGAAAATATGTAACTATGATACTAGACCTTATAAGAGGCTGCACCAGAATTGTTCAAGTTTATGGCACTACAGCAGCTGGAGTAGAGTGGACAGGGAGTCCAGACCATGAGACTACTTCAGTGCACTTCACTGTTGAATGTAGAAAAAGTAGTTGTGAACTAAATGTTTGTTACCACATATTTATCTATTGTTACACTGTGTTAATTGGGTTTATATTTAGTTTTATTTTATATTGGGTTCTCAAATGTTTTTCTCTGGTATCCCCTGTTCAAACTGTATCATGTGGTTTGTCCCTGTTTGGCTGCGCCCATCCCCCACACTGGAATGTAACCCAACTCTGTTCCACTCCCACCTTATCTCTGATTGGGTAGTGGCTTGTCCCTGCCTCTAGGCCCATCTCCCCTGGGAAAAAAAACCCTGGGAGTGGGAGGGAGGGACTTTTTTTCCTGGAAACAGGGACAAGGGAGGAGATAGCTACTGGCTCCTGACTTGCTAAGGGGCTGGAACCCAAATAAAGCCTTGATTCCCCCCTGGAAAGAGCAGAATCTCTGTGCCCTTTGCCATCGATGGTCATCTGGGTCTCTCAAAAGAACTCCCATAATCTATCTTTTAAGTATAATCAAAGGGCAGATCTTCAGATAGGGAAACAGCTGGGGCAACCGATTTACTATCTAGTAAAGCCCTATCAACTGCAACCTCAGGAATAAATTGGTTTTTTAGACTATGAATTGGGTTCTGCCAGATATAATTCAAAAATTTTGCAGTCATTTGTTTCCGCCATTTTACTCTTTCTCCTTAGGTCCTTGGCCCTTAAGGGCCACATTATTTTATGTTTCCAGAAAATGTGTCAAAAATAATTCCAATTCTTACTGGCAGAAATTCTGAAATAGCTCATAAAAATATTTTTCCATATCTGGTGTACTCTTTTAACTAGATATTTATGCTCACTTACTTTCCTTTTTCTCACATACTGATGAAAGATAGCAAAGCTTTTGGTGCCTGAACTAAAATAAAACATAAAAAAATCCCAGTGGTGCTGCTGCATGTACATGAATACACTGTTGTGATAAGTGTGATCTAATTCAGTTATTTTATATAGACCACATGGAACTCATTCTCCTATTTGAACAGCACCCTGTAAAATTAGCTTTACTCATAGCGCTTTAAATATTTAGTGCCAGGTTATTTATTAATTATTATAATTTATATATGATATGTATATCAGTAAATAAAACACATTACATTGATGAGGGCAACAACTCCACCTATTCATCGCTGAGGTAAGCAGGAATATCTCTATATTAAACCAGATTTTAGCCTCTCATCTGAAAGGAAATTTGCCTATTTAAGTTGTAGACAGCTCCTAGCTTTCATGGTTGGTGTCTTCATAAAAAACACAAGACAGCTTTTTAAGATAAGTATTTAGGCAGCCACAATTTGTGGTATAATTAGCAAGAGACAGAAATGAACTTTAAACCCAAAGTACCAAGAGAGCTCAAAAATAACTTACAGAAAAAAGTCTTCCAGAAGTGAGTAATCTGGTAATAGAAGGAATATTTCTAGATTTATTTTGGATTTTTTAAAAAACTTAAAGCAAAAAATATATTTCTGGGGGAATTATTATGTTCTGATTATTTGCCTGAATGCTTTGTGGAACACTTTATCATGTATCATAAATGATACAATAAAAATGTCACCTGGAAATTATGATTTGGTTTAAGGTTTGTCAAGTCATTTTTAAGAGCATCAACAAATGGTGTAAGAAGCATTACAAAGATCATTTTGTAATTAGGAGTGGTGTGCTTGTAGTGTTGATTAATTTCAGGCAATGATTTCTGAGTACACTTGGTATATAGCAGAGATTTTTAGTATAATTAGACTTTGAATGCCAAGGTTGCGATCAATAAGAATTAAAAGACCATTTTCAAAAGCTATATTTATACAATTTGTACAATCACTTTTTCTTTCCTTTAAATATCTCAAAGCCTAAGGCATAAAATTTTTAGGATTCTATGCTAGTAACATCAAAAACTTTACTTCTTTTCTTGCTCCATATAATAGTTACCTAACCTTTTAATTTTCCATGTAAAATAAAGTTTGTTGGTATTTAGTTCATTTGTATTTAGTTTAGCAGGTGCCAATTTAATAAATAATCATCCAAATGACATTCTAGATTTGCTTTGGATAGCAGTTCAATGCATTCTATTGATTTTTGTATTATTGGACTAGATGTTGTCATCATTATTACTGTGTGCCATGCTTCAGGCAGGGTTTGAATTAACCAGTAGTTCAGTATAGGGAGTTTTTGTCTTTCAGCATGGAAATGGTATTATAGTTTAGCAATAAGCTACAATAAACTATTTTCCACTTTTTTTTTTTTTTTTTTTTTTTTTTTTAATTACCTGGTCAGTTTAAAAAATTCAAAACAAAATGCTTCAAATGTTTTAGCTAGTTTATATGCAAGCAATTTTTTGGGTTTTGTTATTTTTGTTAAGGCTCTGCTACATTTTCTTCAGAATATAATAATAATAACAATGTGATACTACCTAGCATTTTAACAGGAAGGCTGAGGTGAGACAGTTGTTCCGTGGATTAATCTTTATTTTCCCTACAGTAAAAGCAGCATGCTCTCTTCACTGTTAAGTCAGTTAAAGGAAGGTACCCTGCCCCAGTGAGCCATGGGGGCTTCTCTTCAAGACTCCAGTCTTGGCAAGGGTATGGGTTACAATGGGGGAATCCTGAAGCATGTTCAAAACCTCTATAACTCCAAAAAGCTGGACATCTTGTATTACATTTTATGTATCCATGATTCCCTTGAGAAAGACTTTTCTTGCAGAAGTAACAGAATTTGAGAATAGTGTAGACTTCTCTCTGTTTTCTATCCCAAAAAATGTATTTGTTTCTTTTGAAACTAGCACTTCTTATGAATGGAAGAAGTTTTGTAACGAGTACTGCAGCCTTAAACTTTATATCTATCAGGCAAAATTAAAAGCCACAGATACTCAGATCTGAACAGCAGTCTGTTCCACATCAGTCTGACTATTCTTATGACGAATGAAGTATTGTGAGTATGGAAGTGGTGTATCAGCTACATCTGGTTTTGCAATGGGGTTCAGATTAGACTGAGCTCTTTCAAATGTTTACAAAGATTTTAGAAACAGATGGAGACTTAAAGCTAAAGCTAGAATTTTTCACAGAGTTATGGAATGGTTGAGGTTGGAGTGACCTCTGGCAGTCATCTTTTCCAATGCCCTGTTCAAGCAGGGTCACTTACAGCACTCTTCTAGAAGCGATAGTCATTAGTACATTTTTGAGACACTGATAAAAACCCAAACAAACAAATTTAAAAATTACTTTCCAGACAACAAAAAGAATGAGTAATTAAGGAAATAAGTAATTTCCCATACTCTTGTGGGAAATATGTTTACTTTAAGAGTGTTTCTCTGGTCAGGTGGCCATGCAAATGTAAACTGAAAAGCAAAAATATGTGGCTAAATTAAGGGAAGACATTCTAAACACAAGTCCAAAGAGGTACTAATATTGAAAGACCTGCTTCTCAAGATGGAGTAAAATATGTAATTAAAGTAATAACATGTAGTTCCTTTTGAGGACTTTTTCCAAACTTTGCTTAATTTGAATTTCACATACTTGACATCTTGTTTTGACAATTCATCTGATTATATCAATATGTCACATTATGCAATAATAGCGAAACATGATGTATTTCAGCACAATGAGTCATCCTGATGGCATGTCAGATCCAACATCTTCCAAATCAAAGTTCCTTAAAGCATGATGATTGAAATCTCTATTTAAAAGAGATTTCCCTGCTCAGATTTATTTGTATTTCCTATTGCTTCTGTTAAGATGGGTCTTTTACAGCTTGCGTCTCTTGACTCAGTTATCTTTCATTTTGAGTCAACACATAAGAGAATACAGAGATATGCAAAACCTCAGGGGTAAAATGGAGAACAAAACAACTTTTCTTTTCTTGTACTTTTGGCCAGATTAGAAAATATACATCTAGAGGCTTAAAGTAAATTTCATTCCAAGAGTTATTGAGCTCCTGCACCTCTCTTAATAATCAAGATATTTTACTGTTAAAAGCTGGAGCCAAGCAAAAGTTGGGAACATTTAATGACTAAATCGTCTATTGCAACTTTGGGCACAAAGCACATTATTGAGTCATGTCAAGAATTCCTGAAACAGTTTCATTTTCTCTTACTCCAAGAGGGCAGAGCTAAAGATAAAACAAATACTTTTATTGCTACATAGTAATAAAAAGTAATAAATAATATCTTTTAGAAAAAAAAATTTCTTTCCAGTTTTGTTTTCTGAAGAAAAAATCCAGAGGTGTCGTTGTTTTTTGTTTGTTTGCTTGTTTGTTTGTTTTTGTTTTTTTCCCATGATAGAATATTTGGATATCAATTTAGTAGAAGAATTACTTGATAGCATTTTCTGCTTGTTCATATGAGGGGACATATGGATTTTTTTCTTCCTTCTTTATTTGCTACTATTGCTAAAAAATACAGGTGGCATGAGAAATGATAAAATTCCTCAGATACAAGAGTTCTGTCAAAGTCTGGATGGTTCATTCAATTTGATGATTAGTCTTTTTGCTGAAGTAGCTTAGGAGGGCCTCTGTTTGATGTCAGTGTCTTCCCTTGCTTCTTTGAGAAGGAATTTGTGACCTAGTTGCGGAAATGTTTAGAAAAAAGTTGCTTCAAGGGTTACATACCTTATTAGATGCTTTTCCACTGCTGAACATTACTACCCTTAATCCTAATGGAAGTTATATACACACACCTTAGCAGACAAGTGGGTCACCCTGCTGAGTGGATTTCAGGCTCCTCAGAAAGTGATAAAACAGCAAAACCATTGCATTAACCAAAATAACTGCCAAGGATCATAATAGGTCCTGGCATTGGGTGGAAAGGGCAGGAATCCTGGCAACTTCTCTGTTTTCTCTGCCTTTTCAGCAGACTGTCTTTTCCAAAGACACTACTCTACTGTGAGAGGAACCTCCTGTCCACCACCAGACTTCAACTAAATATTAGTTGGGAACTTAATGAAAAATACAACACTGAGTCTGTGAACCCTCTAATTTGAAATCCTGCTGTATATGTGCAGAAGATGGGAGGCAAAAGCAACTATAAAGGAGGACAGTGAATGTTGAATGTGAGATTATTTTTTGCAAAATATATTTCTGAGTGTGCATGAGAACCCACTGAAATGCAAGCTGACAAACACTGCTGAAATTCCTCCTATAGGGGTTCATTTTTGTATAGATTGTGAATTTAAATGATGCACAGAAGCCTCACTTTCCCTTCTATAAGGGGATAAACCTGGTAAGATAGCATCTTTACCCACATGCATTATAAGTTAAAATCCTAGCCCTTTCAGAATAGTAAACCATCTAAAAAAGAAAAAAAACTTCAATAGATAAGAATACTTTATTTCTGCTTCAGTAAACCAGTGTATTTTTGAGTAGAACTTCTGGCAGAAATAAAACATATTTTTCATTATTATTAGTCTATAAGTTACAATATTTCTGTCTGGTTTTATTATATATACATATGAAAAACAAACAAAAAAACCCAACCAAATAAAAACCAAAACCGAAACCAACCAAACAAACAAAAAAAAAACCCCACACACAAAAAACCCCCCAAAAACCACACCAAAAAAAAAAAAAACACAACAAAAAACAACAACAAAAAAAACCCAAAAAAACAAGAAAAAATCCAGACAGCACATATTAAAGTGAGATGTGTATAAGTACCTTACACTTTGACAAGATGATAAAATAATATTCATTACAGATATTCACAAAATATATCCATAAAGGCTATTAGACATGTGAATAATTATAACTCTCCTGGAAACAATGTAGTATTTGATTTATTGTTTCTTCTGTAAACTTTCATATGTTAGCTGTTTCTGTGCATGTAGTTTGTGACTGAAATTTTGGGCAGATCTTTTCTCCTTTGCTCCTGGGGTTTCAGGACACATTTTCCTTTTCTTTGTATTGCTTGAGTTCCAATTTTTGTGAGCATCAGGAACATGCTCTCTGATTATTTTTTTTTTTAATATTACATTTTTACATGGCCATATTTGCTAGCCAACAGCTATATTTCAGTTTATCTCCAGACTGCCTTGCAAATGGAAGCACTTTATAAAACAAGTGAAATCACAATACCCAATCATTCAGAAATATTGGACTACTTCAAATTTTTATAAGCTCTTAAATTTTGAGGTGATCAGGGTTCTGAGCTTGCTTTGCACAGAATAATTTAAAATTATTGGAGCACTTCACATATTTTTAAAACCACTTCAACTAAGAAATGATGGGGTTCCAGAAATATGTGGCCTATAAGGAAATAAAATTATCAGAGAGCTTAAGTGTTTCATTGTGAAAGTGATCAAGGTTCCTTTCTTGCACATTACAAAGCAATTGAAAATTACTGGAGTGATTCAAGTGTTAGTGTTTTTTAGGATTTTAAGTCCCTCCTGCTCAAATACTCTTTAATATTGTTAATGTTTCCAATATTTTCAATTTTTGAGTATGTACCCCTTATCATGCTTTTCCTTATTTTGGGCTTTTCCTTTGATGTTTTCTTTTAGATTCAAATATTTGTCTTTCAGAAGTCTCAGAGTTAACTAAGTCTTGAAATCCTTTCGTTTCCAACACCCAGGAGCTTTGATGAACTTAACTGTGTTACTGCTTTGGAGAAAACAATTTAAGGAATAATTTTTATAAATGTCAGTATCCAAAGCTGAAACCCGAGGTTGTACCTATATCTTTTATTACCTATAGTGTCCTTTCCATAGTTAGCTTATTTAATTTAAAATTTTATAAGGTTCAGATTTTAATTAATTAAAAATTATTTAGTATTGCTTCTGATACTATGATGTTTTTTTAAAAAAATTACCTTTAAAACATTGGGATTTTTCTTTGTGTGCCCTTCTTTCTTCTCCGCTCCTTTCTGTCTTCAATATACACACTGCACAAACCACTGGTATATCATAATTCATTCTCTCACAGCTCATTCTCAGTTCTATGTTTTGGTAGAACTCACAGTGGGTAGAATTTTGAGCTGGATTTATCATCCACACAAGAGAATCATAATAGTTCTATATTTTAAGAAGGGAAGAAAAAAGCCCTATAAAGTGCATCATTCTGCAATGCATTGTTTCTGTACATTGAATTTATGACTGTAAGAAGGAAATCACTTGTGTTATACAGGTATTCTATTGTGTGCGTTTAAAAATTTAATTCAGTCCCTACCGTGCTATTCGTTTTATTTAACTGTTTTCACGAACTTTGCTTATTTCAGGTCTATATTTCCTTACCTTATCTCTATTATGAACTGTTTACTTCACCCATTTTCCTCTTCCAAAAGTGTAAAGAAAAGAATTTAAGCAATCTAAGCACCATGTTATTTTTTTTTCCAGACCTAAGTGTAGTTGCAGGGAAAATTGTTTAAACCAAAAAAAATGCATTATTTTTTATCTTCATGTTGTATTTCTGAATTTTATTAGTAATAAGTAGTTTTCAAAAAAATGTAATAGTTTCTTCAGAAAGGATTTAAAAATGTTTGTGCAACAGGGTGAAATTTTCTTTAACGAAAATCATAGATTTAAGACAAAGGAACTAGAAAATATTCACAATAAATAGATTAGGTTTTTTGATGATCAAAATGGAAATACTACATTGTTTGACATAATATTGCATGCATTTTCATGTTACTATTTTCACTTCTAAGATGCCTAGAGCAGGCATGATTCCTAGCAACTGAATTTGAATTGACTGTTTGTAAACTTTATTCATAATGCTCTTCATCATTCCTTTGTGAGAATATTAAATTGTGAGCTGCCAAAAACTGCTTACAATGTAATAAAAATTTGGAATTAAAAAATTATCATCTTGTACATGTTTTATGCTTGCTGTCATGAATTGTGTCCTTCAACCATTTATGACCCATAGAGAATTATAATAAATTATTTTTTCTTAGAAAATCACATTAGTATTGGCTACAGATATACCCCTATCAATAGCCTCTGCTAAAACAATGGTTTTGCAGTTTTAGAAAATGAAATTACTTTTATAATTACAATTGTTGGAATAAAGAAGATATATTCACGGATTTAAAAGACCGAAATCTGTAAACATTAGTATAGGAATTGTTTGCAATGTTAACATTTACCACAGAGTGAATTTTCTGTGCGTTACAATAAATCACGTCTTATTGGCCAAGTGCCTGGCCTCTATTTTTCAAGGCAGAATTTTCAAGTATTCATTGTGATCACGAGGAAAATGTTTACACCTGTAGTTCATTTTAGTCAAAGTGATTTTAGAAAAGCAAAAAGTGAAGCCTCCAGTAGTTACAAAAATCTCTTCCCTGACATTTCTCTCACAGTTTTTGGTGACAGTAAGTATCCAAGTTTGGGGAGAGATTTTTTGGGGTAACTTTGAAAAAACATCCTAGAAAGTGATGATGATACACCTTTCTACCATACTACTGTTGTCTTTTCATAGCAGAGATATACTGACACAAGAAACTGCTAAATGAAGGCAAAAAACTCTTAGTTTTCCTTGGATTGAGTCTGTGCTGCAAAGTGTAGTGGTAGAACTGTGTCATGAGTACATGGTTATGAGAGATATGAGTGACATGAGCAACTAGGTCAAAAGAGTATCTACCAATGGGGTCCAAAATGGCCACCAAAGTAACATGGGACAACTACTGAGTTGAGACTGGCTAAATTCTCATTGTAGAAGCTGGAAGACAGTCTTGTGTTAGTCCCCACCCTTTAAAAAAAAAAAAAAAAAAAATCTCTATGTAATTATTTACTGCTCTCTACCATCAAAGAAAGCATATTCAAGTAGTCTCAAGGTAGACTTTTGATCTTGGTGAGGATGACCATCTTCAGGCAGTATTAAGCAGCAAAATGGATAGTGCATAATCAGTGCCTAAGGCTGTTCCTTAGAACTTACTAATAAGTTTAGACATCTCATAAATTTGCTGCAGAAAACAATCTCAATTTTGCATATGTAGGCATTTATTTCTCAAATGTTCATATACATAACAATGTTTAGACAGTGTGACCTAATTATTTGTTGCACTTTTGCCATCCTTCTCTGATGCTGATACATTTAGGATTTCTTGGATGGTCTGAAACAATATTTCTAGAGGAAAAATAAAAAGGAAATTATTTAATAAATACAGTCCACATGACCTGCTTTTTAGAAAAGCGGAAATACAGCTTTTCATCTAACTGGCACATATGCTTACTGTGGATGGTGTGTAAATTGGTTTATGAGAAGTTTGTATACAAATACTCATAAATTCTTCTGGTAGGAGAACCATATGTATGTTGAGATTTTCCATTTGTGGGCTTTGGGTTTTGTTTCTTTTTTATTTCTAGCCAAAAAATGGTCATTGGTCTGGGATGGCTTTTTTTTCCCCTCAGATACTTTTATCATGGTTATTCCTTCATATTGCAACTGAGGGACTTCAAACAGGAAAATTCAACTATTTTAGCACTTCAGCTAGAGGGTGATGAACAGTTATGCATAGAGTCTCCTAGTGAAAGGGAATAAAGAGACATCTTACCACAACAAAAATATTGTTTCCTTTATATTCTGTTACAAATTCAATTAATTTGTCAACTGAACACTATCATGAAAAAACAAGGACCAAGAAATAGAAGTTTCTGTTAAAAGGGGAGCTTATGACAAAATTACAGGTTCAGAAATATTGATGGTTTTCCCATAGCTTACTGGATTCCTGAAGCATTCCTTTTATGGTTTATCACAGATGTCTTCTGCAGCCCTTCCTATCCTTCTGGGCAGTGCTTTTTTGAAATACCACTTGTGAAACAGTAAAAAACAAAAACAAACACACATATAAACACCCCCAAAACCAACCAACCAACCAAAACCTAAAAACGTGGAATGGTTTTAGTATTTCTTTCATATGGTGTTTCATTTTGGATACTGAATTTAGACCTGAGTACTTTTATTATTTTTTTTTTTTTTTTCAAATTCCCCACAAATTAATGAGTTTATTTACTTTTGAACATAATATATGAAAGAGCAGGTACATTTACCAAAATAAGCTCCTATATGCATCTTACCAAAGGCTAAATACTCACAAGTTGTGATTGATCAAAAGCAGCCATTCTGAATTCCTCATCACACAAACAAAATTCAAAAAAAAAAATTTAAATCTTGACCTTGAATAAATAGCCGTAACATTTTAATATTGCAAATTTTAGAGAGGGTACATATTCAAATGGCACAAACTTCCAATAACTTAAAAAATTCCCTAAGGATGGTGAAGTAAATATATTAGTCAAGGTTAGAATCTGTAGGCTGAGTAATAATAAATTTGGTAAAAACTTCAACCTCTGAAAAATATTTTGGCTGGTAAGTATGTTTGGCATTTGGTTCCCTTTCTGAATGGTAGATAAAATGCTGCAAAGATAGAACTTTTTAATAAAAGTTTTACTTAGAAACACTGAAATCTGTAGTAACTGTTTCAATATTCCAAATTAATTATAAATTT
This sequence comes from Hirundo rustica, assembly GCF_015227805.2. NCBI lineage: Eukaryota > Metazoa > Chordata > Aves > Passeriformes > Hirundinidae > Hirundo > Hirundo rustica. The sequence continues at coordinate 31,384,358 of NC_053450.1, read as the reverse complement.
TAGTTCTATGCATTTAATTGTGATGCTTTTCATTCTTATATGTTTTCCAACCCACAACTGAATTTATACATTTATATAATCAAAGCAGCATTGTTGGAAATCAAAAATGTAATTATGTATTAGCCATTTTTTTTAATTCCAAAGCTTCATGGTTTAAACATTGTAGAAAAAGCCTTTTATAATCATCAGAAAAAGGTAAAATGCTGAAGAAAATGTTCCTGAAAAAACATTTATAAGCACACATATTAATCAGTATAGGGTTTTGTAATATTGAGATGATTAATAATATATTGTATTTGAACAGGATATGGTATGTGTGAAAAGAAAAAAGAGACTTGAATTGAACCAGCCCTTTTTAATTTTTTTTTGAGAAATAAAAGAAATCTGCTAATTTTACTGGTGTTTAACATTTAAGAAAATGCAATTCATACACTGTGCAAACTTCTACCTGTGTATGCAATTTATAAAAAAAAGAACTTAAGAATAATGTTTTAAAAATATCTCTCTGTGGAAGGTTGTCAATGGCAAATACAAGAAAGTGTGGAAAATTTACCTTTCTACAGAGTGAGCATGTACCATAAATTAATGTCATAACTAATAATTTTAGTCCTTGAGAAAGTGTTAATTTAAAGGCTGTGTTGGGTTAGTCGATTCAGAGTTTTAAGCAGTCAGTTAGAGAATACCTTTTATTGCAAATGGGAGGGAAATTGACCTCTTCCTGCTAATTCTCTATATAACTTAAACTATCACAGGAATAAAACAATTGCTATGCTAAAGGAAAGAAATCTCACAGAACTGATTGGTTTTCTTTGTTTCATTTTGTTTTGTTTTGATTTTGTTTGTTTGTTTGTTTTGTTTTTCTGGGTTTTTTTGCTAGATTTTGGGTTTGGTATTTTGGTAGGACATTGTAGATTTTTTTTTTTTCCCCCTGGTTTTGGGGGTTTTGATTTTTTTTCCTTTGAAATGTATGACAACTATTCTTTTCTAAGCCTTTGGTAATTGTGATTGGGTGTTTGGACTGTAATGAAGAAAAGATAAAAGACAATTTTAAATTCTCTTTTAATCTATTTCTAACATGACTTCCTATGAAAATAGGAAGGTTTATGCTGTGATTCTCAGTCAATCACTCCCCTGCTTCCATACATCCAAATCAACACACTGCTGGATTAACCCTTGTGAGCTTCATTTGAAGGAAAAGGCCAGAGAAACCTGAGGTTTTATCTCCTGTGTGGCTCAGCTGTTATTTAAAAGGCTGAGATGAATGGCCTTTCCTTGATTTCCTTGATTATTCACTCTATGACATTGCTGATGCTGCTTCTGCTTAGTGTAAAAATAAAACACTGGTCTTTTACCCAGAACAACCTGCAAATCTTGAGATAGTGGAAGATACAGAGAACTTACCAGTTGGGCTTTAAATTGTGTGGCTGATGGGCAACTGCTGTGGTTGGCTCTTCTCACAGGAATACCAAAATGAACTCCTACCTTGCATTTGATGTTTGCCATTATAAATATTATGAGTTTGCCTGAACCAAAAAGAAGCAGGAACTGGTTATATCCATGAAGCCAAAATTCTTGTAAGACAATTTTCTGACTCAGAAACTCCAGTTATTTTCTTACTCTGGTGATACTAACTTAAAATTACTCTATGTTTTACCCTTTAATTTAAACAAAGCATTTTATCCTCAGAATTGATGCGCTTTTTTTTTTTTTTTTTTTTTTTTTTTTTTTTTTTTTTTTTTTCAGATGAGTCATTAGGCTCACTTCTTCCTTTTGTATTCCTCTTTTCAAAGTATAAGTCAGAATAAATTGCATGTCTGGTGGAGATCAAACCACTGGCTTGCCTGTAACAAAATTTTGAAAGAGTTGTTTAAGTGTTTATCTAAAATGTCAGACTCTGCAGTTTGGGAATCACGGCTGATAAATTGCTTTTCACCTACTTTTGCTCTGAGTTCTGCCTGTGTCCTCCCTATTCCTGTGTCTCTAGGGCCATCTGCAGAACATCTCTCTGGTTGAACCTGCAGGTAACTACCTTCATCTTTTCCATGGGACCTTGCTTTCAGGAGCCCTTTTCATCTGACAGTAGGCAATGACTATTTAGATGGGTCCTCCTTGAAATCAGATCTACTTTAATGATATACTAATAGATGAAAACCTGCATTAACCACTACCCCTTTCCAGAAATATCTAGTCTCATGTTTCACAATTTTTTTGGAATTAAATTGTCTTTTATGCAGGACTATAGTGATAACTGATCAGGAGTGCTTGAAGGTAAAGTGATTTTAGGTGGGACAGGTGTTTTCATCCACCTGGTCAGTTGTGTAAACAGCAGTGGTATAAGGTTCTAAGTGCATGAAATGTAATTTTTTTTTTTTTTTTTTTTTTTTTTTTCCCCATTATCTTGTCTGTTTAGCTTAGTATGGACATCCAGCACAGGTTATGTGGGCACTGGATGAATAACCACAGAAGTGGTGGGGCCATAGTCCATGTGTTTTTGGGCTTTGTTGTAGTTGCTGTTTAGTTTGATTTTGTTGTTTCTTCTGTGGGTTTTTTTTTTTGTTTGTTTGTTTGTTTGTTTTGTTTTGTGTGTTTTTTTTTTTTCCCCTGTAATCACTTCATTAATTAAGAACTGTTAGATTTTATATCTCTATGGCTTTTGATGGTTTTCTAGTTCCTATGAATGGACAGCAGGGATTTGCAGCCCTGTTCCAGGAGAGACATTAGTCACTTTATAAATTGGCTGGCTTGGAGGAAACCCATTGGTGCTCACACCAAAGGTAACATGGTGAAGGGTGTTCTCCTGGCATTGAATGTAGGTGAAATGGTGTGGGAGATTAGGGACAGGCGATCAGAAGATACCGCGTTGTACGGGCAGACAGAACCCTTCCCTCAACACTTAGTTGTTTAGTGTCCTTGATAAGCTAAGCAACACCTAACTTGTAACATAAGCAGACGGATGTGATGTAGCAAACAGAGGTTTTATAACTCCATGTAATCAGTTAATAAACTGCCATTTGCCGTCGACCACATTGGTGTCTGTGAGCTGGTGGTCCGAGCAGCCTGGCTGTGGCTGCCGTGTCGTTCCCGAATCAGGTTGCTACGCCTCAGCGGAGGCAGCAAGTGGTGCCGAAGCCCTGGGAGTCGCCCGGGAGATCGGGAGTCTCCTGGATGGGTGAACGACGGCCGAGCGGCGGGTCCAGCTCAGCGGGAGGGGCGCCTCCGGACCCATGGGAGAAGGATGGAACCTCTCATGAAGGTCGTATCTCAGATTCATAAACAGTGGGGAATTGATTGTAAAGCAAAAGATTTTACCCTCGCAGTGATGAGGCTTTTGCAACTTAGTATCATTGATAGACCAGTGGAAATTCTCCACCCAGATACTTGGGATCAATGTACAAAAGTTCTTGCCGAGGAAACTATGTCTTCTGGGTCGGCAAAGTATCTTAAGTCATGGGGGAGGGTTGTGCAAGATTTACAAAGGGCTTTGCAGGAACAAGAGATCTGGTAAGCCGCACAAAATTGTCTAAGATTTATGCCGCACCTCGGTGTAGGAGCTGCGACGCAAACTGTTTTAGAAGAAACTTTTTCAGAGGAAACTTTTAAAGGGGATTATCAGACCGTAGAAAAATGTGATCTGACGGTCAGTGACTGTGTTCAGGCTGCTGATAAAGTTGGTGCCGCTGACTGCAGAAACTTGGAGGAGCAAAATCTCCCTCCAAAGGCTTCAAGTCCAGAGTTAGCTGCTGAAGAAAAAAATCAGGCAAAATTGTTTTATGATCAATTAACTGAGGAAGCCAGGAATGCTGCCGTAGTGTCGCTGGTAGAAGGGGCTGAGGGGGGACCTCCACCCTATACGGCAAGAGATTGCAGTAAATCGCTGGGAGAGAACAAGAATGTATCCAGATTGGAATGTTTGGCAGATAGCCAAGAAGCAGCAAACAAAGAAAGTCTTTTGCATAGTGTGCCTGTTGTTAACAGAAAGATAGCGCGGGCACACAGGAACAGAAGAAAGAGGGAATTAAAGCTAGTCAGAATGCTTGCCAAAAAGCACATTCTTTTAAGGAACACAGTTTAAAAGGGGGAAAACAGGGGCGGCTCAGCCCTGAGAAAGGGGCGGGGGCCAAGAGGGAAGGGACGGCCCAGCCCTGAGGGAAAGGGGTGGGGTTGGAGCCCGACCAAAAGGGTCCAGAGCCCGGAAGCAGCCAGTCAGTCGACTTCCGGCTCCGAATCGGACTGGGACTCTGGCTCCGGCTCCGACAAAGAGGAAGCAACAGTATATAAAATCAGTAACAACAATGTTTCTACTCAGGTTGAGGGGAAGTCAGAAAAAGAACGAACTCCTCTCACAGACTGGAGGAAAATAAAAATTGCATGCGCCGATTGGGGTCCATCGGCCACACTGGCTTTTCCAATCCGAGTAGGGGGAGCAGGTGGAAACCAGAGAACATACTCCTCAGTAAATCCTAAGGATGTTCAAGCGATTGTTAAAGCAATAACTGACAGAGGGATCAATTCAGCTATGGTTTCTACTCTCATTGATAGTGTTTTTGGAGGGGATGACATGCTCCCATTTGACATAAAGCAAACCTGCAGATTGATTTTTGATGGGGCAGGGATGACAGTTTTTAAACAAGAGTGGGAGGACAATTGTGCAAAGCAACTAGCCTTACTAACTGGTGCAAATCAATTAGACCCTATCAGAATCTTAGAGCCCGCGGACACAAGAGGGAGGCCACACCTGGCACCTCCTCATTCAGTCCTTTAGCTATCTACCAAAAACCTAAGTCAGATCCTTACAATCCGTTTCTTAGTGTGTTAAATGCTACCTTTTTGTCATTGAACCAATCCAATCCAAACTTTACAAAATCATGCTGGTTATGTTATAATGCAGAACATCCTTTTTGTGAGGGTGTCGCCCTTGATGTTCCTTTCAAATATTCTGCAGCAGATAATCCACACAACTGTAAGTGGGACACCCCCCAGAGGGAAATTACCCTTAGTCAAGTCAAAGGCTTAGGCAAGTACTTTGGCAATGTAACCTTAGCAAAGCAGATGGGAAACATTTGTGCTGAGTTCATCCAACCTAGCCAAAAGACTGATAAGTGGGCAGTCCCGTTCGTACCAGGAATGTGGGTTTGTCAACAATCTGGAATAACCCCCTGTGTGTACCTTGGTAAATTCAATAACGTTGCTGACTTTTGTGTCCAAGTTCTGATTGTTCCTAGAGTCCTGTGTCACGGTGCTGTTCCTCGCGCTGATGAGCGCGGCCACGGGCTAGTTCAGTCTCGTGCACCGCGGCAACGTGTGAGGTCGGGGTGGCAAGCCGGGCGAGCCACCTCCTCCCTGTGGTTCTTGGTTCCCCTCTCAGCGACGGCCAGCAGATGGCAAATGCAACCCACGGCAGCTAATCAAAAGGCGGACTCCTCTGGGCTCAGTTAAACAGGATTTTATTCAGGGGGAGAGGCAGCACGGGGCTCAGCACTCTCTGACCCACCGCCCAGAAGAGACCCCGGGGGCAGGCGTGCACGAGCTTTTAAAGTGGGGTGGAAACAGGGGTGGCGACAACCGGTCAGCCAGTCACAGGAATCGAGGGGGTTAACCGGGGGTGTGAACCATGGGACTGGGGACCAATCCCAAAATGAGGGGAGGGGGTCTCCCGGGCCCCAGCCTATCACTCGGCACCCTTCCCGGAGGATTCTAGAAGCCAGGGAAGGGTCTCTGAGTGGCAGGCAGGCGACCACGAGGAGGGGGGGGGCGGGGATTGACAGCGACAGGTGCAGGGAAGGGATGAATGACAGAAAACGTTGGGTTTTACAATAGACAAAACAACCGATGCAGAAGGGAAAACCAATGCAGAACACAGGGGTATACAGTGAACGAAACCATTATAAAAATAACTTTAAAATATTACAAAAATAACTTAATAACTTAATAAAAACAATTCTCACACCACCACATCTCCCCCTTTTTTGTTTTTTCATGAGGAGTGGGACTGGAACGGAGGAGGGAGGTCAGTGATGCTGCGTTGGGTACCCCAGTCTATGCTCTTCTTCATCCAGATTTCTTTCTTCGTCTTCTGGGGTCCCCTCCAGCACCTCTTCCAACTCCAGTCCCTCCTCCTCATGGTCCTCTTCTGATGGCATGGTGACATGGTTAACTGTGGGGGAGTGCGAGGTGGCGGAAACCAAATTATACAACATCTTTTTTAAAAGTCCAAAAGCAAGGATAACAAGTAATAAAACAAACAAACACAGCAACCCAGTTTTATCATAGATGAAGCCCAACCGGAGATTCCCCAATTAGAAGACAGTCCGCCCAGCCAGTCCTTGGTCTCCCTTTTGAGATTGGTCATTTGTCGGATGGCGGTGTAGTTGTTCGGTTGGTGGACCAGCCATCCGACGACTGGGAGACTCAGGCTGAGCGTAGCCAAGGCTCCGAGGGCTAGGTGGAACCTCCTCGGAGCGGGGAATCCGGCTCAGGTTGCTGTTATGAAAAACTGAAAGACACTAAACAAATACGTTACTTAAATTTGACAACAGCAGGGAAAGGGATGACTCCGCCCGGAGCTGATGTTCAGCTCTCCTCGTTCGATGTTTTCCTTTTTCGCCTCCACGCTGCTACGGTGACTTGCGGACTGTTGATTTTGCCAGACCCTGGGCTTTTGGGAACATAGGGCCTCACCCACTTAGCTGGAATCCATTTTGGTCCCGTGGGGGTGGACACGCAGGCGTACCCACGTCCCCACGTGACCAGATCGTGTGGCCCTTCTGTCCCTCCAGACCCAGGATCTCTGACCATGACCTGCGGTCGTTCTTTGACCCCAAACAGCGAGCTCGCGCCGAAGTGTCGGACAATGGGCGGATTGAGACCTTCGTAAGAACAATTCAGGAAATTAATGGTAAACAAAGCTCTGGCCAGCCTGACTGATGGTGACTCTGTCTTGAGGACCCTCTGCTGCTGATGTAGTACACGCTTGATGGTCCCATGGGTCCTCTCAACCATGGCTTGGCCTGTGGGGGAGTGGGGGATGCCGGTCTTGTGCTCCACCCCCCATTGCTGCAGGAAGCTACGAAGCTCCCTGGATTTATACGCTGGGCCGTTATCGGTTTTCAGTTCCCTCGGAATGCCCATGAAGGAGAAGGCGTGGATGAGGTGTTTTATGGCATCCCCGGCCTTCTCCCCTGTGTGGGCAGAGGCGAACACGGCTCCAGAAAAGGTATCTACGGATACATGAATATACTTTTGTCATCCAAATTGTGGGAAGTGTGTGACATCCGTTTGCCACACCTCACAGCTCCTCAGCCCTCGGGGATTAACCCCTGCATGTAAAGTTGGAACAGCCTGCTGGGAGCATGATGGACACGCGGCCACGATCGCTCTGGCCTGTTCCCGCGTAAGGTGGAAACGGCGAACAAGGCCAGGCGCGTTTTGGTGGAAGAGCTGGTGGCTGAGTTTCGCCTGCATAAAGATGTTTGGCAGGGTGGCCATCTCAGCGGGGGCAGCAAGGGCATCAGCCTTCCTGTTCCCCTCTGCAATGAACCCTGGCAAATCGGTGTGTGACCTTGTATGCATCACAAAATAGGGTTGCTCTCGGTGGGAGACCAATCTAACTAATTTTGAGAGCAAGTCATAAAGTGCTATGTTGGACACCTCCTGTAAAATCGCCTGATCTGCTCTGGATACCACCCCCGCCACATAGGCGGAGTCTGTGACCAGATTAAAGGGTTCGGGAAACCGCTCAAATGCCCTAACGACAGCGGCCAACTCAGCGACTTGAGGTGATCCTTCCACCTCGGCAATATCAGCCTCCCACTGCTGAGTTTGAGGGTCCTTCCAAGTCAGAACTGACTTGTGGGACCTCCCGGACGCATCTGTAAAAACGGTTAGAGCCTTGAGGGGCCTCCTACTGCGAACCTCTTTGAGTGATAATATAAATTTAGTTTCCGAATTAAAAATTTTGTGGGCAGGCCGATGAATAGAAATTTGCCCAGTGAAGGAGTCCAGAGCGAATTGGAGTGCTTCATTCTCCTGAAGCAAATGCTCCAACATAGCTTTTGAAATTTGGCCCGATCTCAAGCCAGTTGGGATGTGAATACATTCGAAGTCACAGCCGGCCAATTCTCTGATCCGGAACCTTGCCTTCCAGATCAGCTCAGCAACCAACTCCTGTGGCCGGGTCATCCTCTTGGACCGATGATGACTCAGGAAGACCCACTCTATGATCAAGAGTGGATCATTCCCTTCACGGTCCTTCTTCGGGATGCTCTTCCATTGGAAGATCATCCCTTGGAGGTGTGGCAACTTTCCCATTATTATGAATTTGAAAGGAAGCTCTGGGTCAATTCTGTGAGCTTGCCTTTTGGACATAGCGTCCTGCACCTTTTCCAAAGCCTTTTCTGCCTCAGGGGTAATCACCCTAGGAGAACTCAGCTCCTCTCCCCCTTTCAATAAATTAAAAAGGGGGGCTAGGTCATTGGTGGTGAGACCTAGCCAGGGCCTTACCCAATTCAAACTCCCACACAGCTGGTGGACATCTGCAAGGGAACTTACTTTTGTTCGAATTGCCAATTTTTGGGGAACAATGGTCCGCCTTCCGATTTCGAGCCCGAGGTACTTCCAGGGCGGCATCCGCTGAACCTTTTCTTCCTGTAGCTCAAACCCTGCAGCAACCAGTGCATCGACTGTCAGACCAAGCACATGGGAAAGCATGTCATCATTCGGGGCGCACACCAGGACATCATCCATGTAGTGGTAGATGATGGCCTGTCCCGTGGCTGCGCGGACAGGGGACAGCAAGGAGGCCACATACCACTGGCAGATAACAGGTGAGTTCTTCATCCCTTGCGGGAGAACTCGCCAGTGGTAGCGTCTCCTCGGGGCTTCCCGGTTGATGGCGGGAACCGAGAAAGCAAAACGTGGGGCATCATCAGGGTGCAGAGGAATTTGAAAGAAGCAATCTTTTATATCTATTACAGCCAATTGCCAATTTTGGGGGAGCATAGTCGGGGAAGGCATCCCAGGTTGGAGAGACCCCATGTCCTCGACGACATTATTAATTTGGCGGAGGTCCTGAAGGAGTCGCCACTTGTCCTTCCCTGGCTTTTGAATCACAAAAACTGGGGAATTCCAAGGGCTGTCGGTTTCTACGATGTGGCCCTTGGCCAATTGCTCCTTCACGAGCTCCTCGAGCGCTTTTAATTTAGGTTTTGAAAGCGGCCATTGCTCCACCCAAACTGGTTTGTTCGTCAGCCAATTAAGTTTCTTGGTGGGATGCTCGTCAATGGACGCTGCGGAAATTTCCACTGAGGGGTCGGGTATGTCAATTTTGACCCCCCATTGTGACATGAGATCTCTGCCAAGCAGAGGCTCCTTATAATCTAAAACAAAAGGACGGATGTTAGCCAATTGTCCTTTTGGCCCCTTAATTTGCACTATGCTCCTGGATTGTCTCGCCAATTGCAACCCTCCAACACCTTGAACGTGTCCAGCCACGTCCTGCAGAGCCCAATGTGACGGCCAATCTTTCGCTGGCACGACCGTCACATCTGCCCCCGTGTCTAAAAGGCCAGTGATGTTAATTGTTTCCCCGCCCACCCTGAACTCACAGTCTACCCGGGGCCTTTCTTCAGTGATGGCTTGCACAGGGCAAGCCACCGGGGTGTTGTTCGGTCCCCGGGTAGGGATGATTTGTGCGATCACCTGTCCCTTAGGAATAAATGTGGGTGGATGGGTGCAGCGCAGCCAGAGGACGAGATCTCCGGGGTTGTTGACGAGAACCCCTGGAAGAATCTCGACCTCTTGCGGGGTGTACTTACAGTCCCCGATGATGACAAGCTCCTTTCCTTGGACTGGCCAGGCTCCTTGTTCTTTGGTGTTTATGGAAAGGAAGGTCCAATCCGCCGTCCTCAGATGGAGCGCTTCGGTGAGCCGCAGCCGATAAGGTTCATGCCTTGATGATGTTACTAAAATTGGCTTTGAAAGGTCATGGTCAGTATTGTATGTCAAGTTCGGTGTGTCACGTCCGGTATTATTGTCTCTCTCAGTGAAAGGCAGCGTATCATTGGCACTAGATGTTTCTTCCCCCTCCCCCGCTGCTCGGTCCGCCCTATTTCTATCTTCGCGCCGGGCGGACCTGCGCTCCCCCCTTAGTTTAACTGTTGGGAGCTATCTCCCAACCCTCCCCTGTTCCCACTCCCCCCGCCTTCCCCCCTTTTCTTTTTCAAAGCTTCAACGGCATCCCGCAGTGGGCAGGTGTTCGCCCAGTGCCCGGGCTCCCGGCAGATTAGACACCGGTTTTTCTGGGGCACATATGGTCCACGTGTCGGTCCTTGGGTGCCAGACACTGCTGAAACTCTTGGTGTTATTGATTTCCCTTCCCGGTCGTTTCCCTGCATGTAGGGGACCTTTAGCTGACACACCCTGAGCATATCTGGAAGGGTCGGAGGGGGGTCCAGAGGGAGACTCAAAATTGCACTCCGGCACATATTATTTGCATTTGCAAACACCATCTCCCTCAAGATCCCATCCCTTACCGCCACTTCCGTTACTTGCACCTCGATTGCTCGGGTGAGCCGCTCGACGAACTTAGTGAAACTTTCCTTGGCCCCCTGCATGATCTTGTAATAGGGTACGACCGGGCCGTCTGGCACCATTCCAAAAAACACGGAGACCGCATGCTCCCTGGCAATCTGGAGGGCCTTGATGGGGATATCTGAGGTTTGGTCCGATGGGTCGGCCCATCTCCCCTCACCCATAAGGTGTTCTAAAGTGAGGGGGTTCCCGTTGTCGTCCACCGCAGTCTCCGGGTCTCGGAGGAGACTGGGCAAGGCCTCCCTGAGTTGCTGCCTCCATGCCGCTACCCACAGTTTGAACTCTGTTGAGTCAAGCAGGCAGGAGAACAGCTGCTTCAGGTCCGCAGGAATAACGACAGCAGCATCGAGATCTGAACGGAGCAAACCCCTGAAATAGGGGCTGTCCCGCCCATAATCTCGATGGGCCTTGCACAGATCCCGGATGGTGGACTGGGGGAACGGGTGATGGATCGCTCGGACCCGCTGCCCTCCTCGGGAGCCCTTATAAACCACTGGGGATACCAAAGGAACAGGGGAAGGCTGATGCATCCCTGCAGGCTCAGGCCCTGGCCCCGCCCCCTCCGGGCTCAGACCGTGGGAACCGGAAGGGGGAGCATGGGAACCAGCAGGGGGAGCGTGGGAACCGGAAGCCCAGGAGGCAGGTCTTCCGGCAGGGGGCGTGGTTTGGGAACCCGATGATGTCATGTGGGCGTTCCCGTGGGAGGAGTAGCTGGGAGGAGCCGAGGGTGGAGTTTTCGGTGAGGGAGGAGGCATGGGCGGAGCCCTTTTATGAAGGGGAGGAGTATAGGAAAGGAAGGGGTTGGAAGAGTTTGGGGCGGGAAGAAAAGGATTTAGAGAAGAGGAAGAGGGGGATGGGGAGAACTGTGCCATGCGGTCTCCTCCATCTTGGGGATAAGGGGTAGGGGAGCCATTTTGTGGTTGGGGAATCTCAGCTAGACTAAATCTGACACGAGGTTTATTAACTGGGTAAGATGGGGAAGGGTGGAATTCTTGAGCATCCCGGCCAGGGCTGCCCAAGAAACCCCGAGCAGTCTGGCTAGGACTGCCTGGGCGGGGGGGTTGAGAATTCCTGGGGGAGCCTGAGCCAGCAGGTTGGGGTCCTGCTGCTCCCTTCAGAATTCCCTTCTGGGGACAAGGGGAAGGGGAACGGGGACAGGGAGAACAGGGGGAGGTTTGCCTAAAACTGGGCTTTTTCTGCACTCCCTTGTTGGTAGTTGAAGCAGCTGCTGAGAGCTGCACAGCCAGATTAAAGAATTTTGTGGCTTGCTTGTCCCCTTGGAGCACCAGATCATGGATTTTGTTTTGTACAACCGTCCAAAACTTAGGGCTGTACACCTGCTCCGGGGACACACGAGGAAAGTGCAGGAAAAGCCACCTCACAAACCCCTTGAGCTCGCCCCTCGAAACCTTTAACTGGGCGAGCTCCACAACCGACTTAAAACTATAATACACACCTTTTTGGGCAGCGGAGAGTTTTGCACCCATCTCTCCGAAACCAAAAAGCCAAAATCAGGGGCTCGGGGACACCTCAACCTGAACAAATCCCCCTTGCCTGCTGCCCACCCGATGACACCCAGACAAAAGCAAACTTAACAGAAAACGAACACGGAGGTCACTTCCCTAAAACTGGGCAAAACCTGAAACCCAAACCCGGGGGGTCCGCACCGAAAAATAAAATCGCAGTGTCTAAAACCCCTGTGGACACTTCCACCCAAAAGACAACTGCCCGAAACTTAAAGTTTACAAAACGAAAAAGAACAAAAGAGCACCCCGAGGAGAGTAGTCCGCAGGGGGATGAGGCTAACCACCACCCCCCCGAGCTGCGCAGCCTGGGATCCCCCCCACTCCTGGAGGATCCCTTCCGAAATTAGGGTCTCCACACCGGGAGCACCCTCTGAAAGTAAGCCCCCTCACGAAGAAGGCTTACCCCCTCCTGGGATGCGATAAAGCCTGGGGTCTCGAGATTAGCTGCCTGAAGAGGACCTGCTGGGCGCTTCAGGCTGTCCTCTTCGTCCCTTGGGAGCGTGATCTACGAAGCCGCTCGACCAAGGGTAGCGGGGCGTCCAAGGACTTTTCTTCAGGCTCTTGCAGCCTCAGTCTGTGCCGCGGGGTCCGCCTCGTGTCCTGAGGGTGGGGGCCCCACGAGCTGGGCGCCAACCGCTGTCACGGTGCTGTTCCTCGCGCTGATGAGCGCGGCCACGGGCTAGTTCAGTCTCGTGCACCGCGGCAACGTGTGAGGTCGGGGTGGCAAGCCGGGCAAGCCACCTCCTCCCTGTGGTTCTTGGTTCCCCTCTCAGCGACGGCCAGCAGATGGCAAATGCAACCCACGGCAGCTAATCAAAAGGCGGACTCCTCTGGGCTCAGTTAAACAGGATTTTATTCAGGGGGAGAGGCAGCACGGGGCTCAGCACTCTCTGACCCACCGCCCAGAAGAGACCCCGGGGGCAGGCGTGCACGAGCTTTTAAAGTGGGGTGGAAACAGGGGTGGCGACAACCGGTCAGCCAGTCACAGGAATCGGGGGGGTTAACCGGGGGTGTGAACCATGGAACTGGGGACCAATCACAAAATGAGGGGAGGGGGTCTCCCGGGCCCCAGCCTATCACTCGGCACCCTTCCCGGAGGATTCTAGAAGCCAGGGAAGGGTCTCTGAGTGGCAGGCAGGCGACCACGAGGAGGGGGGGGGCGGGGATTGACAGCGACAGGTGCAGGGAAGGGATGAATGACAGAAAATGTTGGGTTTTACAATAGACAAAACAACCGATGCAGAAGGGAAAACCAATGCAGAACACAGGGGTATACAGTGAACGAAACCATTATAAAAATAACTTTAAAATATTACAAAAATAACTTAATAACTTAATAAAAACAATTCTCACACCACCACAGTCCTGTATCACCAAGAAGAAGAAATGTATCACTTTTTAGAAGAAACTATCCAGCTCCACAAAAGAGAAGTAATGACAGGTATAACCATTGCAATGCTCCTTGGCCTAGGAGCTGCCGGTACAGCCACAGGTGTTTCAGCTCTCGTGACCCAACACCAAGGACTTTCTCAGCTGCAAATGACAATTGACGAGGACTTGTTAAGTATTGAAAAATCCATCTCCTCTCTGGAGGAATCTATCTCCTTGCTTTCAGAAGTTGTCCTGCAGAACAGGTGAGGACTGGACCTCTTGCTCATGCAGCAAGGAGGCCTGTGTGCCGCCTTGAGAGAAGAATGCTGTTTTTATGCAGACCATACTGGAGTCGTGCGAGACTCCATGGCCGAACTGAGGGAAAGACTGGCCCAGAGAAAGAGAGAGAGAGAGGCCCATCCCCATGACTCGAACCATCCTTGTTTCCACCCTAATAGGCCCTCTCACCATGATACTCTTGATATTGATTTTTGGGCCTTGCATTTTGAACAAGTTAGTGTCTTTTGTTAGAAGCCGTTTAGAGAAAGTCGACATCCTATTTGTTGAACGCATGCAATTACCATGAAGTGCACTTATTGCTAACATGTTATATCACTTTTGTGTCCTATTATACTAACTTTAACAGCTTTTGCATTTTTTATAACATTTATACTTTTATAGGTTTTTTACTTAATCATGGCGGGGGGGAGATGTGGGGGATTAGAGACAGGCGATCGGAAGATATCGCGTTGTACGGGCAGACAGAACCCCTCCCTCAACACTTAGTTGTTTAGTGTCCTTGATAAGCTAAGCAACACGTAACTTGTATCGTAAGCAGACGGATGTGATGTAGCAAACAGAGGTTTTATAACTCCATGTAATGAGTTAATAAACTGCCATTTGCCGTCCACCACATTGGTGTCTGTGAGCTGGTGGCCCGAGCAGCCTGGGTGTGGCTGCCGTGTCGTTCCCGAATCAGGTTGCTACGCCTCAGCGGAGGCAGCAAGATGGGCAGTGGGAAAGTCCAGTGCAACTCTACCAAATTCCTTCCTGAAAAGCCCATGGCTTAGAGGACATTGCTTCAGAGCAAATTTGGCCCAGACTGGTTCCTGAGGTCTGCTTTCTGCTTTTCAGTCAGCTCAGAGGGAATTTCAGCAGTCTGGGTCTGGAGGTGTCAGGTTGTGCCAGCTACCATTGTGAGGAAGGGCAGGTGACCTGTCAGCTCCTCAGCTGCTTAGTCCAGAGAAATGACAGGGTCAGTGGTCAGGCTGGCAACTGCCTGTTTCAAAAGGGCAGCTTTCAAGCTTAACCTTGAAAAGGAATCTTCTGGGATTTGCATCTGCTCTTTAAAGCCTATGGAATCCAAATTTCAGCTTCCTAAGGATGATTCCCCCCCAGCCCAGAAGCCAGTACCTCCAGTAAGTAGTACTGCAGGGCTTCACCAGTCTGAAACTTCACTTATTTATTTGTAACTTTTGTATTTACTGCCAAGTGGCTTCTTAGTTTTATTTGAAAAGGAAATTGACTTCTCTCTCTCTTTGTCATTGCCTTGTTAACAAGGAGGAGGAAAAGCTGCCTAATCTCGACATTATGAGAGTTGTTAGAATTGATCCCAAGTGAACTCTGGAGAGCAGAAAGTCAGATCACCTCTTTGTTTTCTTCCAGGGGGTTACCGAAAGGGAATGACAGCCTTCAAGGGACCTATTTTCCACTAGCTGAAAGACTGCATTAAGCAAGCATGTTTAGTGAAGGGTAAAGAGAGTACCAGTGGGAACGAATGCATGCACCACCATAGCAGGCACGGGGCTCAGAGCAGAGGAGGCAGATGTCTGCTGTGCAGAGCTCTCTAAAGAGGCCACGTGGGCCTTTCTGTGTAATTCAGCATTGCAGACTAAATCTTCTGCAGCATCCTACGGGGTTCTTGGTAGAGAATGGCTATAGGCAGCCTCTTCCAGCATCTCCTTACCTACCAGGCAGAGGTACTTCTTGTTGATCCAGCTTGCACCTCAGGAGGTGTAAATATTCCTTCCAGTATTAGTATATTTCCCAGTACCACAGAGTAATATTTTCTAAGTTTTCTTTTCCCATTCTGAGATTTGTCCCATGTAGACAAACAAAGTACTTTGAGTAAGCTACTTCCCTTCCAGGAGAGAAGGGAATTTCCATGCCAATGAGAATTCAGCATGCAGAGTTAGAGGACCGGGTACTACAATGTAAGATTCAAAACAGCAATATCAAACTTTTCACCGATAAAAAGAGAACTGCAATAAGGTTAATTTGGGTCAGTGCTATAGACCAAACAATAACTGAAATTCCTGTGTTTGTTCCAGAGCAATATGTAATATATTTGTTTCAATACAGTAGTTTCAATGTACAGGCAGAAAAATCTTTTACAAATCTAGGACAGACAGCTGATCTCATACACTTTAGCTCACAGAAAATTAAAAAAAGGCAAACGTTTCCTATGAGGTTTAGTATCCTGATGAGATGTGCCACCAGTGAACCTTGTGCCCTGCCTTGTTTACCTGCATCCTTGCCAGGTGGACCCAGAGGGAAGGAGATTGCCTGAAAAAAGACATACTACAACTCCCAGGAGTCACTACAGCCTGAATGAATTTTACTTCTTAAGCAAGACAAGGAAAAACTACCTTTTTTTTCCCTCAGTGCCTAAATTCTAAGGGCAAACAGAAACTCGTGCTGTTGGTATTTTGTCTTTACCAGACAATATGTTAGTCAGACTTACCAATGTGCTTGGTTCTTTGAGGCTACTTCCAGCCACTTAGGGAGAGATTTTCTGGGAGAAGATCATAAGGCATGCACTCTTTCCCCCTTGTTCTTAGGACTATATTGGGCAGGCCCTTGGCATGGTGTTCTCTGAATCTAAAAGGTGGTGTGGAAATACAAAGAGAAAGGTTGGAAGTTGAGCCAGTTATTTCTTCAGTGAAGCATTTAGGGTCTGCTTCAAAACTTGGTGAATCAAATTTCTGATTGAATCTGTGGGTTGCATCTTCAAGTGAAAACAGAGAGTATTGAGGTTGTTTTTCCATAAGGTTTTCAAATGACTGCTGAGAGATCCAAGTCTGACCCACTTTCCACTGATTTAGCTCTTTTTTTGTTTGTTTTTTTTTTGCTCTGTCCTAAGTTATGAGGGAGACTAGTCCACTTTAAAGGATGATGTAGGAAACAGAAGTTTCCATCTGGCAGAACAAGAGTGCCTGATGGTAAGAACAAATCTTTTATATAAGGAAGTTATTTTCAGTGATGTCTAAACTTTAGTCCTCTTCTCTCTTTTTTCTTTTTTCTTCTTTTTCTGTCTTGTAACAAGAAAGACAAGTAGTTTATCTTACTCAAGGAAATGTCATTGGAAAGCCATGGGAAGCAGCAGAAAAGTTAATAAGATGATGATTATTTTTTAAAAAATTACACAAAATATTCTTTTAAATTCTAGGCATCTGTCACTATTACAGTTGTTTAAAAGTGTTGTTCATAAATATCAACAACTGTTTAACACTTAGGCAGTAACCAGCTTTTCTGCCAAATGGTTAAAAATAATTATGTAGCAGCTTAAATAGTTAAAATCACTTTTTTCAAAGCAACCAGTAGGCCTTTTTTCAGGTACACCCTGTATCTACAACAAAGAGAATACTATGAAAGAGAACTTATTCTAAGACAGGATTTTTATCATGTTGGGACATTTCTTACCAGCATTATTTAAAAGCTTTTTAAAAAAATCTTCTTTCACACCTTTGTTCTTTCTGTGCCAGGAAATGTTGCTACATATTTAATACTATATTTTAAATGTTTCATATGTTTATGACATGAAATACATGTACAATATAATCAAGGCTCTTCAAATTCTGCTGTATCTATTTCACTCCAAACAGCAGCCTGAGAGGTTTTGTGAGGAAATTCTTCTGACCACAAATGATATAAATTAAGAAATACATTTTAATTTTTTTTTTTTAATAGTTTTCATCTCTTTCCATTACATGAAAAAGTCAAAATGTGGAGCTGCTGGGAAGAATGCTGCTTCTTTTACTCTGTCTCTTAAAATTATTTTGTTTATTATGAAGGTTTTCTAACTAACTCTTAATAAGTCTGCTTGAATTTGGGGAATTTATAAAAAAGGGACAGAGTGAGGTTTGCTCATCATCCTAACCTGGATCAACAACATTGCATATTTCTCAAATAAACACCCAAATAACACCCTGGTGGTAACATCACACCATCAGGAGGAGAGGTGGTGAGGAGAGGAGACCTTAACAAGAACTCAGTTGAAACTGAAAGCCTCCTCATTTCTCTCAATCAGGATTCATTTTCTAATTTTATTTTCATGGATCTGACATGTACATATGCATACAGAATTCCTAAGAATCTAATTCCTGCAGGTAATGCAGATTAGAATTTTATTTCATCTCATGTATCTTGGGCACAGATAAGAGCAAAATGATATATTTTTTCTTTTTTTTTTTTTTTCTATTAAGTATTTCATTGTAGTGTTAATATGGTAGTGGGAATAAAAAGAAAGTCACCTGGTGTAACACTTGATATACATTATGACTTCTAAATCAAAATATAGGGTTGGTTGGTTGGTTGGTTGGTTGGTGTTTTTTTGTTGGTTTGGGTTTTTGTTGTGTTTTTTTGTGTGTGTGCGTGTGTGCGTGTGTGTGTGTGTGTGGTTGATTGGATCGGTTTTTGTTTGGTTTTTTTCACAGTGAGAGCTTTTAGTAAAAAAAAAAAAGTTTTTTCTTTTGTTTTGACATTTCCTTAGGTCATTCCTGGAAAACTGTAGAGTGCAAATTACTGATCACCAGGTTTACATGGATCTCCTGGCCTATGCTGGAAATGGCTCAACTTTTCCTCTCACTAAATAAGTGAATCATAGAACTTAAAACAGTCAGGCCCCATGTAAAACAAAGTGACATTCAGCAAAAACTGAAACATTTACTGGGATTTGTAGAGGCAAACAAGTAAAAAAATAAATTTTTAACAGGGTTTTTGGGTCTGGTTTCTTTTTCATTAGATGATGCTGTAATTACTAATACTTCAACTTGTGGTTTTCACCATACCTGCAAGAACAGATTCTTTTAAGTCTTCATGAATTAATGTAGCATACTTTTGCAATACTGAACACTAACTAACTCTTCTTATGAGGGTCAATGTACTGTGTGGTATAATGTAAAGGCTGTAATGTTTCAATTTCCATCCTGTTCTCTTTCCGCTGTTGCTTGTTTACTTTGGTTTCATCATATAAATATTTGTGTGCATACTGGTTTATTGTGTTGCTCTAAACACATGTGACTCTAATTACCAATGTGTTTAATTTGAATGTAGTGTTACATGGTTTTTAATCATGTTCCAAGTCACTTTTAATCGTTACAAGAAAAATATTTCTGGAGCACATACTTCTCAGCCTGTAAGGATGTACTGTTCCCAGAAATAGTTGAGATTATTTAATTTATTAGCAAATGAATGTTGTGCAAATACTTTTGGATAGGATCCCAACGTTAATTAACAAAAAGTAAAGTCAAGAGGTTAAAAATTGAACTTGAATTCTATTAGGTTTTGTGGATTTTTAATACATTTTAGCAAGTCATACATCTTTCAGCTCCCAAAAAGCACATCCCAAGTATGTATATTGCATCCTTTGAGTTGCACGGAAATTTTATTTTGTGTATATTGATTTCTTAGTACTATTCTGGCAGTAATAGCATTTTGGTTTATTTTCCAAAAACTTATAAAGGCTGAAAAAGTACCAGTGAAGGACTTATAGAAATGCCCTCCTACCCTTTTTTGCAGCAGTGATACTGACAGTAAAATTTTCCCTTAGAACTTTTCAACTCTATTTTCCATTTGTTGTTGAAGGACTTCTTATTGGGATGAAAAATAGTTTGGGCCATCTAATCTACTTTTTTTTTTAAAATATATTTTCTGTATTTTTATAAGATATATTGCATACAATACTGGGAATTCTTGAAGAGATAATTTTATCCAGGTTGCATGATGGCCTATTACAGCCACCATTGATTTTTGTGCTGAAAGCAGGTAGGACTTGTGAAAAAAATCCACTTTGATGTGTTAATAGAGATTTAGGTGTGAAATACATTCTTTTTAATTATTAATTCAACCCTAATTAATTCAACCCTAAACACAAATTTTGTGTTTATTTGTAGTTTGGACTGAAACATCTTGAAAAATCAGCTTTATATTTATAACTACTAATTATTTTGCTTCTACATGAAAGTCAGGAAGAGACATAGGAAGTTACTCCCTCCCACTAAAATATTTTTTATTTTATTAAACCATTTAATATCATCATCAACTGAAGGAAATTTACTAAAACAATGGTAAGGTGTGAGTCAGTGAATCAAAGTAAAAAAAAAAAAAAATCTGAAATAATTGCAGCTAGAAGCAAATGTAAAGCTGATTCTGTTTTGTGATGTTTTCAGTTTCTTACATGTGATTCCATTGGTATGTCACTCCCATCACAGTGCTCTTATGTAGTGTGATTCAACATTGTTATCATCCAGTGTTTCATTGTTTGTTGTGTGGAATTTATTTAGCTGTTCATGCTGCTGTCTGATTTTCTGTGTTTCCTTTCAAGTGATTCCTTCCCTTTTCTTACATGAGGTGGATTTGCAAGTCATTCTTTACCTGTGTAGGCTACAACTTGGCTGAAATGCTTGATGTTGACATCCTGCTTTTTTCCTGTGTCAGCATCCTCTTGTTTCTGCTGGAGCAACAGTGGGAGCCAAAGTTACATTTGAATGTGTAAGCAGGTAAATACGTATTCCACAAACAGACTGTGTTATGCTTTCTCCTAAGATATTCATTCCATACACTGTTTCCATGCTAATTTTTAGTTTATGATTTTATATGCTTGCCATTTTGCAAATTATTACAATCACTGACTTTTGTTGAATTTTCAGAAGAGTTGCTCTGTGCAAGTTTCTCAACTGTGACAGCTGGTAACAAATACTGCACAAGTAAAAGAGAAATTATGGAGGCAGTATTTTTCTAGTTTCAACACTTAGTCCCTTAGGCACCTCCTGGTTCAGCCTCTGAATCTTAGCCAGTGGTTATACTTTTGGACAGTCCCCTTTTTTATAAATTAGTAATTTTTAGCTCATTTATTACATCTGCCTTTAAAATTCTGAGGCAGTGGTATCTGCCTTTTAAAGACACATTGGATTAAAAAAAAAAAAAGTTCACTTTAAATCTCTTTTATCTTATTTTTCATGTTCTGTTCTCTCATTCTTTTAGTGTGAGAGTTAATTGCTCCCTGTATACTTTCTCCAAATAGACCTTCCTCATATTTTGGCTCAGATCTGTTTTCCCAAATTAAGTTTACTTATATAAAGGCTATTTCTTCATTTTGAGAGTTCTTATTTTCCCTCTTTTCTGTTGGTACTTTCTCCTTTACAGGATTAAATTATAAATATTATGCAATCAATAAGAAGTAAAGGAATTCAATGGCAGTTTTTCTAAAGAAGTTGTTAAAATGCTTTTGTAGTTTTCTGTTACAGATAATTTATCTCTGATTGTAATGTCACTTCCAGCTTAAACTGCCTACTACATCTTTATTTAGTGAATTTCCTCTGGCTATTACCACATACTCTCAACATACACTTCTTGTCAGGTCAGACATCAAAGTCCCCAAAGATAACTGTGCATGCAGAGCACCTCTGAAGTTTTTCTTTGTAGGCGATCTTCTTCCAATTTTGTTTACCTCCACTCTTCAGAGTATGCTGTAATATAAACCAACTGAAAGAAAGGAAAAAAAGCAACAGGTCTGACTCTTTTTTCATTCAGCATATGTGGATTTTGAACTGGGGAAAACTAGTGCTGTACTTCAGCTGTTCTGTAAAACGAGTATTAGTGACAGCTTTGTAAATATTGATGGTCAACAGTGGTTTTCAGATTTGTTGTTGAGGATATTCCACTTTTTGATTGTGTGTTTCATGCAGAACTTGGTACCTAAAGGAGGAGATCTGTGTTTTAACATCTAAGATTTATTGAAAACTGTGATTTACAGCATCTAAACATCTGGTCTGAAACATGGGTTTAGAAAGGTTTCTGTAAATAAAAGATAAGTTGACGACAGCACAACCTTTTTCCCCTCCCCTCCCTTAATTGTCATAGATACTGATTTTAGATGCATTCATTCTGATGTACTTTGCATTATTATCAACATGAAAATGCTACCTGTGATACATTTGTTTTTCCATCTCGGAAACAGTAGTGTGAATGAACTGTTTCCCTCACACTATTAAAAACCCTATTTTTATTTTTTTTTTAATATACTTTGAATACAAAACTTTTATATGGTAGAACAGGATAAAGTATTTTTACACAGCTGTTCAGAAGCAAGAGTGGCTGTAATTGTTCACACCCAGGCATTTGGTCTTGCAATATCGTTGCTTACCACTGTCATAGAAAACATTAGATATGATTAGCTCCAGGTATCTCTGCCAGATGATATCCTAGTAAAGTCCTTTATATATTTCATCTTGTAATTGTATTTGCAAGTTAATGTTTGAAGTGTCAGTCTTTGTAAAATTAGCTCATCTTGTTATGATTTAGAGCTTTGATGTGAGTGAAAGGCTTCAATTGCAATGCACAGTCACATCTGAGAGTAAACTGCATAGACAAAGAGCCTTACAAGACTAGTAAATCAAATACTCTGAACTGTCTATGTGGATTATGAGGTACTATTTGCATAACTTTGAAGTATTTATACTGATGAAATTACAATAATTAAAATCATTGCTGTGTCAATTGCTAGATGCCACAAGGCATAGCAATTACTAGCATGCAAATCAGACTTTGTGTAAGCATTTTAAAGAATAATTACCTTATTTGATTCAGATGTGCCTGAAAGGCATTAAGAATCATTTGAGCTATTTTGCCTTCAACAATTTTTAGGTTTCAGATAATATTGTTTTTATTATTGTTGTTGATGATAATACCTCTGTGTGGGCATATGTCTGTATGTTTCTGGTTTAAGTTTAAATTGAAGCTTGGTGGTACAACTTGCTGAAGCAGTTAGGAAGGATTTATTTTATATTAGCTTATTCTCTGTCTCTGTCTACAAATAATTTTATTTTGCATAAGAACAAATACAAGAATGCAAACTCTTAGGATTTTGTTGGGGGGTTTTTGTTACAGCTTCTTAAATCTGTGTTATGTGGAAAATATATAAATTATTTCTTAGAGAAAAATAAATCTGTTATTTTTTCTTTAGTTTTCAATAGATGACTTGGGTTTCCACAACTTGATTTTGAAATACATATTCTAAAGAAATATAGGTTGTAAAGAGATGTTCATTCATATAATTGAAGATTCATAATGCATAACAGAAACATATTACCCACGAGAAAATTAATTAAGCCTACCCAAATTTCAGAGTCACTTCTCCTTACTAATTCTGGGCAGCAAAGATGTACTCTGCAGTGAGCAGTAGTGGACATTTGACAGACACAAGTGGCAGAGAGTGAAATGGGGTCTCCTTCTGAGACTAGGGCCATACCACTGTGCAACATCACTCGAGAAGCACTGCTAAATCATTTGTGCCTTAGGGTTAATCAGTGCCATGACTTTTCCTAGAAAAGATCCTGCTTGACCGTGTATTTCCCAAAGTACATGATAAACCCTGATATACAGCATTTTCAAATTTAATCAGGAATTATGGTGTCCTCCCTCCTGGATTTGGTTTCCAAGTAACTTCATTTCCCATGCACAGTGCAGTACTTGTTGCTGTTAAAATCCCAATTGTTTAGGTAAGACTAGCTAAGAACTTGGCATGTGTGCAGATGCATATGAGGGTTGTTTTATCAATTTATCAAATGAGACTGTTGTTTTATCAAATTTATCCTGAATTTTGCAAGGATTATGGGGAGCAATCATTTAAAGGAATTAAATTCTCTGTATGAAGGAATACCTACACAAAGACACCATTATATTTGTTTGTTAACATAAATAATCTATAAAACATTAGTATTTTATCCCTGATAACAAAGGCACAAATAATTAGGGATGGAAGAAAAGGTAAGTCAGTATGAGATGAGCCTCAGTGCATGATGCTATTACAGTGGAGATCTTGAGGGACATTAAAATGTGTGCCATGAAGAAAAATCTGAGTGCCATAAAGAATCCACTTGGCCACTCCATCTCTGTCTTAGTGTGGGAGTGTTGTTTATATACCCCCTTCCTTCTCTTGCAAAGTTTCAGTTGTGCTCC